>NC_057803.1:48919378-49051602 GCF_018294505.1 Triticum aestivum
TGCCCGTGGAGGGGTGGTTGAACAGGACCCCGTAGTGTGGAGGGCTGGATAAACAGTAGACGATGGAGGGGTGCCCGTGGAGGGGTGGTTGAACAGTAGCCAGTGGAGTAGCGGCGGTGGAGGTTGGATGAACAGGAGCCCATGGAGGCTGGAGCAGGTCGACGGTAGCCCATGGAGGCTGGAGGAGGTCGACGGTGGAGATGAACAGTATCCCGTGGAGTCCCGTTTTGCGGTACGCCACATCCCTCCCGATGAACAGGACCCCCGTTTCGACCGTAGGAGGCCCGTTTCGTCCGTTTTGCGGTACGCCACACCCCTCCCGATCAACAGGACCCCCGTTTCGACCGTAGAAGGTCTGTTTCGTCTGTTTTGCGGTACGCCACACCCCTCCCGATCAACATGACCCCCGTTTCGACCGTAGGAGGTCAGTTTCCTCCGTTTTGCGGTACGCCGCACCCCTCCCGATTAACAGGACCCCGTTCCGAACATAGGAGGTCTGTTTCCTTCGTTTTGCGGTACGCCAGGCCTCGTTTCCATCGCATGTTCTGTCCAAGCCCTCCCGATGAACACGACCACACATTCTGTTTCGACCCAGCCGGTTGGCTCCCACGCGTTCTGTTGCCTCCCCATGAACACGACGCATTCCATTACCTCCCCATGAACACGACGCATTCCGTTGCCTCCCCATGAACACGACGACGACGTTGTTTCTCTGTTCCGACCCAGCCATGTACACGAGCCCTGGCCATACGTATGCGCGAGTAGGCGTTCGAGACCCCGCCCGTATGTACACATACGTGGCCGTATTTTCTTTCTTGCACCCTGGCCACTGTACGTACATGTACATGCTACGTGTGCGCCTCTACTACGACATGTACGCGCCTCTACTATGACACGTACGTGCCTCTACTACAACACGTGCGCACCTCTACATCCACCAGTATATATGTATGTACACGTTCGCGACCAGAATGACAACGCTACGTACGCTTCAACCAAGTCGGTCCCGACTGTCAGGCACTTCCTTGCGTGCGAAGATGTAGCTGGTGGGTCCCAGCAGTCAGGGGGCGAATCATTTTTTTGCCCGGACGCACTTCCTTGCGTGCAAAGATGTAGCTGGTGGGTCCCAGCAGTCAGAGGGGTGGATTGTTTTTTTTTGCCCGGACGCACTTCCTTGTGTGCGAAGATGTAGCTGGTGGGTCCCAGCAGTCAGGGGGAAACGTTTTTTTCGCGAAATACGGTGGCCCGTCCGGTGGGTCCCCGCTGTCAGGTGGAGGAATCATTATTTTGCGCGTAATAAGGAGGCACTTCCTTGCTGCGGCAGTGGGACCCAGCTGTCAGCCTCTCCACGTACAGTCCACGTCCGATGGAAGTCGTTCCTTGACCACGTTGACCACGCGCGCCGAGAGCACCACGGCGGTGGACGACGACGAGGACTAGGAAGGGGACGACTCGGAGCCGGGGAAGACGCAGTAGTGGATGCCCATGCGAAGAGGAGTACGAGGGTTCACTGGTTCGGCTGCGGTGTGAGGCTGCTGTCGCCGCAGAATAACATGGGGTGTGGGTGAGTAGAGGGATGGCCTGGCCAGTGGTGGGAGTAGTAGGGGGCGGCGAGGCCTCCGTGGCATCACAGTCGGCCACGGGAGGCAGGAGCACGAGGCACGACCGGCACTGGTTTTGGCGGCTGGAGCAAGAAGACCAGAGGTTGAAGAAGCACTACGGCCGTTGGATGAACATCGTACGGTAACAGGAGCTAGAATCGTTCATATTGACTAAGTTGACAAAGCCCTCCGTCCCCGTCAATTTGGTAGGCCCACAAGTCAGCCTCCCACCATGCTGGGTTCCAGCTGGCAGGGGGACTATTCATTTTTTTTGTGCGTAATAAGGAGGCACTTCCTTGCGTGCGAAGATAGCTGGTGGGTCCGACATGTCAGCGGGGGGCACGTTATTTTCGTGAAATACAGAGGCCCTTCCGGTGGGTCCCAGATATCAGGTGCATGAATCATTATTTTGCGCGTAAATAAGGAGGCATTTCCTTGTGTGCGGCTGTGGACCCAGCTGTCAACCTCTCCACACACAGTCTACTTCCGATGGTGTCTTTCGTTGACCACGTTGACCATGCCGCACCGAGCGCATCCAAGGTGGTGGACGACGGCGAGGCCCCGGACAGCAACGAGCCGGAGATGGGAAGACGCGGGACTAGAGTCGCAGACGGAGAGGTGTACGAGGGTTAACTGTTTCTAGTGCGGTGTGGTTTGGCAGTCGGTGGAGAAGAACAGGAGGTGTGGAGGGGTGGAGGGATGGTCTGGCCAACGGTGGAGTAGCGCTTCATAGCGAAGCGTGCTAAGCAGAGCTGGTAGCAGCAGGAGGCAGGAGGTGGTCTTGGCGGCGCTGGAGGAAGAAGACGAGAGATTGAAGATGGATGCCGGTCGTTGGATGTAAATCCAACAGCTAACATGTCAGAATCATTTGTTGACTAAATTGACAACGACTTGCGTTGGCTTCGACCTATTGGCCCACATTTCAACCTCCAAAAATGTGGCACGTATTCAACCCATTTTTTCCAGAATTTACAGTCTTTTTTTACGCGGTAGAATTTACAGTTAATTTGATTTTTTTAATTACAACCGTTAGCTGGGCTGGGTAAACAAATAATGTAGCGTCCATGCGGCCCATTTATTTTATTTCCTAAAAAATTACAGGCCATTTGCACTTTCTCAAAATACACGATTTTGCTGGACTGATTCTAATTATAATGTTGGGTTGGGCCAGCAATGTTATTAAAAAAATAAAAAGGGGCTGAGCATTTTGTTATAAATATATTTAAATAATAAGTGATATTATTACATTCGTCCTAAAATCTTATCAAGCTTTTGTACACAATCACTAGGATTTTCGTGCCAAAACAATCCAGGATTTTATTTGTTAAGAAATTATTTTTATAAATTAATAAGATGTGATATATTGTTTTCTTACATATGTAAGTATCTGTAAATATATGATGACAATAATAATAATATATAAATAATTTAAATATATATAATATAGTTAAAAGGGGAACATAAGTTGGACCTGTCGTTCCTATTCTTATACATGACGGCCTTAAGAAAATACAAACAGGCCTATGGACCTCCCATCTGAGGTCATGGGATGCGCATGTTAAAAATGAAAGCCTAGACGGGGCAGCCCAAAACCACGTCCAACACTTACCAAAACTTCGTCCCTCATTTTCTCTGTGTTTCGCATACTCGACATTGTGTGGGCATTTTGACTGTGCATCATATGAAGATGTGCTATGCATGAATGTTGATCAACATGATGTTAACTGGCTGGTAGTTCCATTTTCGACCATGAATAAAACTTCCAACATGATGTTAACCCTATTTGAAAAGGCCGTATTAATATAAATGCTCTGCCTCCGAATCACATTGTCTGCACTTTTATACTCCTATTAAACTACATTTTTAAGTGCTAAAAATAGATCTCTAGAATTCATAAAATACTTTATATGCTCAATACTGCAAATATAAAATTCAAAAGACATTCAAATCTGAAAGTATTCTCAAAATACACAACACAGAACACAATTCACAACCTGCAAATACTGACAATCCTAAGCTCCTCCTGACAATTCACAACCTGCCCGACTATTGGGCTGGGGGGGGGGACAGCCCCCTCCAATTCCTCGGCGGCAGACAGCCGCCCCGTGAGACGATGTGAACGGCGAGGGAGACGATGGCGGGGAAGCGTCATCGGGCCAACTGCTTTTCTCCTCTTGCAGTTGGGTTCGGTCGACGAAGACTCCACCGGCTCGCTCTGGCAGGACACCCTCACAAATGGCACCCTGTAGATGCTCGATCTTTCAATCTCTGGTGGATGCTCCATCTAGGATTGATACTCCCACCACCGCTCCCTCACGATCGGATTCGGTGAATCCGTTTGCTCCATGGCCCAGAGGAGCAGCTCTATGTACTCCGGTGCGACTCCCTCCGGGAGTATCGCCGCCTTTTCGCTCTGTTGCAGATATTTGGCCATGGATGTCGCTGTCGCCGCTAGTTGGTCCTTGTTGTCAAACCAAGACTGTATCTCCAACATCCTAGCTAGCTTCACAGGGTCGCCGTCTGCGATCCTCACGTATCGGTTGTACTCCTCCATCGATCTACTTCTCCACAGCACCTTCACTCGCCGACGGTGGTTTTTGAATGGAAGAGGAGAGGAGCAGCGCTGGTTTTGGATTAGAACGGGAGAGAAGTGACGCTGGTTTTGGACTGGAACAAGAGAGGAGGGGCGGTGGTTTTGAAATGGAAGAGGAGAGGAGCGGCGCTGCATTTAGATTGGAACAGAAGAGGAGCGGTGGTGGTTTAAGAGGAGAAGAGCAGAAGAGCGACACTGGTCTTGGAAGTATTTTTTGTTGTTTTGCGTATTTTGGGTCAAAGTTTGACCACGTACTGTATTTGACAAGCATGCATGAACGAACTGATCTTCCGTGTCTGCTAGAGTCTGGTCACATGCATGGACGAACTGATCTTCCGTGTCTTGTAGGGATCGTCCAGGCACCAACGTAGTACTCCCTCCGTCCGGGTTTATTGGTCTTATTAGCCAGCAAGCCACGTCCCATTTTTTATTAGTCCCGCTATAATTAAATCACCACATATTACACTGATTCCGCTGCTTGTTGCGTACGCTGATTGGGAGAAATAAATACCCAGTCGTAGCATGCACTAGGGATGTGCGCGTGAGGCTTGCATGCGGCTGCATGCGGAGGGAGGCGAGACGATTCAATTAATTAATGCCGCTCCTACTCGTCCCCGCACGTCCTTCAATACTACAGCGGTTCGCTCCTAGTCGTTCCGTCCATTCACATTACGGCAGTTCCACTAATCCTAACCCTCCTCCCAAATCCATGGCGTCCCAAATCTCCACGATCGGCGGTGAGTACAAGGTTAGAATCATCATCGACGATGAGTTCGACGTCATCTACACCCGTTCTTCCGTGACGGTAGAAGGATGCATTTCTCGCTTCAGACGCATGTTCAAAGACTCAGATGATGAGTGGGTCGTTGGGCTAGATGTTGAGTACACCACAGTCCTGGGACGAGAGAAGGATCTAAAGAACGAAGAGAGGAAGAAGCCTGCCATGATCCAGGTTTGCGTGCATGACTTGTGCTTAGTCTACCACATATGCCATGCCGACGTTGAGTGCCAGGATTTTAAGAACTTCCTCGAGAGCAACCTAGTCAAATTCATTACTGTAGACTTTGGTAACGACAAAGAAGTCCTGCGTTGGATAGGCCTCGTTGTAGGCAACACCTTCAACCTCCAGAAGAATCGGCTGGTGTCCTCTCGTCAGCCTTCAATGCTGACCCTGCCAGGAGCCATGGTTCATCCTTCGTACGATAAACTGGAGAAACCTCCATACACGTTTCATCATTATGCATGGCAGCGGAATGTACTAGATATAGACCGCATCCACTATGCTGCAATGGATGGCTACCTTTGCTTCAATATCTACAAGGGTTGGATGAAGAGCAACAGCCAAGTGTGCGGTTCAAGCAAAGAAGTATCGGCCAAGAGGAAGAGGGACAAGGACGAAGTCGAGGACGTGGGCGAGGACTCCGAGTAAGGTGGCAGTGCCGTTGCTCATGGTGGTTCTAATGCAGTGTCTACCGGAATAGTTACAAAGTTTAATTTCAGGGGGTGTGTTGTGCTGAGCCCCCAGCAGAACTATGTTATGTTTCTTCTCGTTACTTTAACTCTTCAGTACGTACATACTAGTATTTCTTACATTTCATCTTTTAGTTGGTATAGTACTACCACTCGTTTCTTCACATTATATACGTACAATATATATGGCCAACATCATATAGCCAGCAGTTTAGTTGTCAAAATATTTTAGGGTGCTTAGTTTTGTCAAAGAATTCCAGGATGCTTAGAGGGTGCTTGGATCCAAGGGACTTATTTTAGTCTGACTAAAAATAGTCTCTTTAAGAGGCTAAAGTTCCAAGCACCCCTGACTAAAGAATGGCTAAAACTAGTCTTGAGACTAAAAATTTTTAGTCAGGGGTACCCCTACTAAAATGTGGATTAGTCATCTCTCTACTCATTTAACTCATCTCCTTTAACACATGCGAGTTCTGGATTGAAGGGTTTGGAGGATAATAAATGCTCATTAACTTGATTTTAGCCTTTTTAGTATTTGGATCCAAGCATGGGTGAGGCTAGCATGTTTTAGTCCCACTACTTTTAGTCATGGGACTAAAACGTATCCAAGCACCCTCTTAGTTTTATTTGAGGGGTGGGTTGTGCTGGACACCATTATTATGACTAGCCTTTTTAATAGTACTATATGCATAGTTTGGCGACGAGCGCTCTCTATACGTACCACCTTTTTTTAAATTTCAAGTTTTGCTCCATGGCGCAATCCATCGATACTACTGCTGTACAAAAGTATACATTTTTTAAAAGGCTAGAGGGCGGGGCAGTCTAGCTTGGTCGGTTTCATGAGAGGCGAGGGAATTTGTGATTTGACGGCTCATTACTACTGGAAGGCGGGGCCTTGTGATTTAACTGCTCGTATAAATGCGCCGACGACCTGATCGAGGAGGAGCAAAGAACCGTGCGGTATACTCAAGTTTTCCACTGGAGTAGTACTGCGACGGAGGAGCACGAAACACGGCAGCCCAATGCCATATGGCGACAAAAAATGATCTACTTTGCTAGTCATCTCATTGTTAGCATTGTTCTATTCATTCCCTAAAAAACATTGTTCTATTCATGCCTCGCAGAGAACGTGACATGTGCGGCGAAACACCCGAAGCAAAAGATGAAACACTAGAGCAAAAGAAGAAGGAAGATTATCACCCCAAATGATCTAATTCACCGCGGAGTCGTAACTGCTTCTTAATCGCCTCCACGACCTCCATCTCCTTGTGCGTCTCCTCCGCCATCTTCTTCATTCTATCCATGACGCGGGATTTCTTAACGCGAGCCTTCATCATCTGTTCCACGACCGCATTACGTACCTTGACAGCAGCCGGGTGCTCGATGCGGAGCTTCGCCAACTCCTCCTTCTGTTCCATGACGAGGGCCTGCAGCATCTTCATCGAGGAACTACTATTCTCATGCATCTTCTTCCAGCCGGTGTTCTTCTCCTTCAACAGGTCGATCTCGTGGCAGAGCTTCGCCTTGTCCTCCTGAAGTCGCAGGATTTCGCCGGTCGCCTTCTTCTCCGAGGCAATGCTCTTCTTCAGCAGCATCACCAAGCTGGCGGTCAACTCTCCCTGCTGATTGATCTCAGCGGGAATGTCGTCGAGGCTCTCCTTCAGCAACTCCATCAATCCTTGGATGAACTTGTCATGGAATTGTCACGGCAGATGTCCTTAGTGTGAGGACTTAGTCGCGAGGCCAACACATCTATGTGGTAGCTTGAGAGGGGTTGAGCGGAATCGAGAGACGCAACATGCAAGACGAAGATTTAGACAGCTTCGGGCCCCGGGAAACATCATCCGGTAATAACCCTACATGCTGTTTGTGGCTAGGTCTCATTATAATCATGAGGGAGTCACCGGTAAGCCGACTCTTTGTGTCTAGCCCTAGATATTATTTTCTGTCCCTCTTTGGGGAGCCCTGCCCCTCCTTATATATGTTGAAGGGGCGGGTTACATGTGGAGTCCTAGTAGGACTAGGACTAGTCTATCCTTTCTCACAAGTTGAATACAAGTCCGGGTCTTGCTTCCTCGTAAAGGAAATATTCGTCATCCCTTTCCTCTTAAGCCGGCCCACCAAACTATAAGCCGGCCCGCTGGGCCTTGTCGTCCGTCTGATCCGCCCGCCGGGTCTCCAGTGAGTCACAATGTCCCGGCGGGTTACATATAAACCGCCATGTCCGAGCGGATCGCCAGTGAGTCGCCAAGCTCCAGCCAGGTCTCTGGTGAGTCGCCAAGCTCTAGCCAGGTCTCTGGTGAGTCACCAAGCTCCCGCCGGGTCTCTGGTGAGTCGCCAAGCCCGGCCAGGTCATACCACGGGGTATATCCCCGACATTAGCCCCCAGTTTAATTTGGATTTATCAATGTTAAACTGATCCAGTAAAATAAACACAAGAACAAACTTGATAGGTTGTGCTCTGGGTTAAATATTTTCCTGAACCGGCACCTGACCATCTTTAAGTCCTTGTCTTTTCCTCCTGGATGCATACTCAAACATCTTATAGTAAATCTCTTTTAACAGATATGTCCAAACCTTGCCAATGTAAAAATCCAGATACTTCTTTTGAGAAATCCGGGTCAATAGGCCAGCTTCAGAGCCAATTTGCGGACATTGGTATCTTATAGGGAAATATTGTAATAAATAATCCACTTGAATCGGCTTCCAAAGCGTCGGTTTAAAAAATATTGGTCTTGAAAAAACTCATCTGACTTTCAACCGGCTTGTAGAACCTACCGGTTTTTCATTGCCAAAATATCCGGTTTGTAAATATTGAAAGCACCGGGTCATAATTGTTGCCGACGCCGGGTCATAGTTATTGGTGACGCCGGGTCAATCTGATTTACTCAAAACTGAGAATTTGAAGATTTTTTCTCCCTTATATCCATATTACCTATAGCCCCCAAGTCTTGAGCGGAAACAAAGTGATGACTTAAGACTTGCTTCAATATAAATACTGCCATTTTGAAGAAATCCATGTTGTTCATCCTAGTCACTAGTAAAGACTAAATACTCCATATATGTAGCCCCCAAGTGTCGGGTTGTCATGCTTGCAGCAACCTGGGACTTGTAATTGCCTTATATTCATAAAAAAACTATAACCAGTGTAGCCCCCAAGGGCCGGGTCATTATGCAATATTGTAAATATGATCATGTAAACTTGAGCAACAACGTGTAGCCCCCAAGGGTCGGCTCAGTAAGATATTACTGAGTTGGGACTTTGTATATGATTCATTGATAATAACATCATATGATGTAATCTCCACCATGGGGCTTGAACCCACGTCCACAAGGTTAAGAGCTTTGTGCTTTACCAACTGAGCTAGATCCGGAGTTTAAATACCCGACGACTCTTGGCCGATGGCGATTTAATATGCCTCCATTATAAGCCGGAATTTTTATAACCCGGTGGCTTATAGCCTTTGAGAAAATAAAGAATTGATAACCCTTTTGAGACACCAATTTCAATCTTTGATGATGGGCTGGAACTTAATCCTTCCTTTATGTAAATCATAGCTCTGTAAATCCTGCACAGAGTTTAAACAACATATGCCCTGGCGACTTAATGTCAAAAACCAGGGTGGGTAACTACTCAAATGTAGTCTTATCCTGCACATAAGTAAATCACAAGATCCCCTGGCGGTTTACCACAGGGCGGATCATAATATCCCATATATAACCATTGTGATATTTAATTTGTTCTGCCGGTTTACATGACCTGTGCAGTAAGGGTGATAACCCAATCCTTAGAAGCCAATACTTCCAAATATATGATGATTGTCACATGCTGATGACTTATCGTTTAAAGCCAAGCCGGGTTTAAACGAAACCACGCTTATATGCTTCAGATATGATCAAAAAATATCAAAAACCCAAAAGATTGTTTGCAAAAAACTTAAACCAAATAAAAATCGAGGTTTCTGATTCGAATACGATCAGTAAACCATTCCAAAGGGGTTAAGCTAGGATTCTAATACGATTATGTAGCCCCCAGTGGCTTTGGCGTTGCGCCGATCAAGAGGGTACCGACAACTATGTTCTCTTTGGTTCGAATACAACCTATGTTTGAACAGGAAGCCCCCAAATGACCTTGAGAGGTTTTTAACGACCCTGATTCGAATACGATCCAAGTCGGACCCAAAAGGGGTTAAGCTATGATTCAGATACGATCAAGAAGCCCCCTAGTGAGTTTGGCTTTGCGCCGATCAAAAGGGTTACGAAAGCTTTGTTCTCTTTGGTTTGAATACGACCTATGTTTGAATAGGAAGCCCCCAAGTGACCATATAAGTTTTGGCATTGCGCCGATCAAGAGGGTATTGACAGTTATACTCGATGAGCAGGAAGCCCCCAAGTGACCATAATAAGATAAGCCGTAAAGCGGGATACCCATGTTTGAATCGTGCATCATAGCAGCAATCCCTTTTAACACCCTTTAATCTTTTTGAGAACTCGAACTTGCGAGAGATTAATTCTTTTTGAACCGGAACTTTGGACCGGATTTGAGAGCTTAAAAGCTTTGTAAGAGACAAATTTACCTTGAGCCGGATGTTTGAACCGGATTTGAGTGCTTCAAAACTTTGCGGGAGAGAGGTGTCTCTTGAACCGGATCTTGAACCGACAATTTTCTGATGGCCTTTAAATTTTCATCAATAAGGCGGTGTCCTCCAGAACCGGGTTATCATTCCCTTCAATGACCCGGAGTTCCCGAGTCATGTCATTGTAGCCCCCGAGTCTTAAGGCGACTTGAGGAGTTGGCTTGAGATTCTTCATAATTAACCGTGATATAGACCGGTTTGAATCCTGCATGGGACAACTTGCAAACCTGAGTAATTGCTCTTTTATAGAAAGCAATATATATATATATATATATATATATATATAATATGCTGGATGGATTTCACCTGATGCGTCAGGTCAGCAATTATCACCGCGGAGTTGATGATCACCATGGTGAAACTGAAATCAATCATGGCCGAGTTGGCCACGAGTGCTGACAGATCTGTCGGCCGCGGTGTTTTAAACTGGTGTGGACGGGAGAGTCGACCGCAGCGTTGTAAACCGGTGCGGCCGCGAGAGGCGGCCACGACGTTGTAAGCCGGTGCGGTTGCGAGAGATGGCCACGGCGTTGTAAGCCGATGCGGTCACGAGAGACGGCCACGACGTTGTAAACCGGTGCGGGAGTTCGTCGAGTAACGACGACCACCTGTGCCAAAAGATGTTGTCGTACCTCCATCTCCACGGTATAATATCACTTTTTGTCATAAATAATTGCCTTGCATAAACAATATTGCAGACCAAGGCAAGATAAACTTGTTCTTTGATAAAAACAACATGTGCTAATAAATCAAACTTGGATGGATATCACCTGATTTGTTTGGACGACGGATGATCCGTTTATCTCGACAGAGGTGGCTCAGGCAGACCAGCGACTCAATATAGTTCCGGTGGCTCAGGCAGACCGGTGACTTAATATAATTCCGGCGGCTCAGGCAGACCGGCAACTTAATATAATTCCGGCATCTCAGGCAAACCGGCGACTTAATATAACCCTGACGGTTCAAAACGGCAAGGGCGGCTCAATGCGGCTCCGGCGGGTTGACGTAGATTAAGCTGCACGGACGGCGACTTGTGCACACCTGTTCCATCAGTAAGCGGGCGCAGATGCCAGTGCGTGATGGTGCTGACGTACACTTCATAGGCATAATATGGCACCACCTTTGCTACACATAAAAATATATAGACCAAAGTAATTGTTCTTTGATGAAAACAATATGTTTAATAAAAATATTTTTTGTCAGACGGACAGAGACGGAGCAGACCAAGTTTCAGCACGCAGATAAATCCACAGTTGGAATTATGGACAACATCCAGCAACCAAGTGCTAGGTTCAATTGCCTGGCATCTTTGACGTGACTGGGTAGATTTTATCTCCTCGTTGTTTTAAGTGGCAAAGTAATAACAACACCCTGCCCGTCCTTTCCTCCTTTTGTCTTTTTCTTGTTTCACATGGGGTGAACTTGCACATTCACAGAACGTCTTGATTGAAGTACCATCAAGGCTGTGGTTTTGAACCATTAGTTCCAATGTCGGGTGCATGCTGTGCTGCAAAGGAGACGATGGTGATGACGGCTCGCGGCATGGCATGCATGCCGGGAGTTGCGGCGCAAGAAAAGACAGCGGAGGTCAGCCAAGAAAAACGCAGAAATGATGCCTGCCCAAGGTGAGCAGTGGCGACTTGAAGCGGGTCCCTGGCCGTAGTGGCGACTCAAGGTGACTCGCCGGCGGCGCATGCGGGGGTCGACGAGGCAGGGCCGACTTGCGGTAGCAGCGCCCCAGCGCAGCAGCTCGCACAGAGGTAAGGACACCGCGGCGCTCGCTCAGAGGCAGTCGAGGTCCTAGTAGAGGAGCAGAGGACGCGACAAGGCAACCACATTGGAGACGATGGCTCAAGCCCAAACGAAGCAAGGACATGGCGCTCGAAGTCAGTGGCGGAGGCAATAACCGAGGCTTGGCGGGTCAAAAACGGGCGGCTTGAGCAGTGCTGTCACGGCAGAGGCGGATGTGGGCGCGGCCATTGATCTCACCGGCGGTGCCGACTCAACACACAGCGGAAGGAGCAGCGGCTCGGCGACTCCAACGAGGCGTGGGCAGAGGACCACAAAGGTAGGGCCGGCGAAGGCGGCAGCGACGGCGGGTCAGGCGACTACTCACGCGAGGTGCAGCGCGACAGAGATGGCATAATGTGGAGAAGCAGAGCGGCCGGCATGGAGCAGGGCCGGCTTTCCGAAGCGGAGCCGGAGGTGGGCATCTTGCGGTGAGGATGTGGACGCGGACGATGGAGTCCATCGTCGTGGCCAGCCCTGTTTCCGGATCGTGGTTACACGAGCGAACCCACTTCCTTTTCGTCTTGATCCCAGTATCTTTCCTTGCCATCCACGACCACCGTGCCTTGGATTGATTGGACTTATTCCTTTGTTGAACCATCAGCAATAACTTTCCACATGATCTCTCCTCTTTTTTTGTCTTTGTCTTGATGTGATGAAGAAACGGCAGGCAGTGGCCCTTGATCTCCACGTATAAGTAGTAATATTTAGTAGCAACGCACTTGCAACACTAGTATTTTATACTCCATGTAGTCTATTTTTGAGTGGCAGCAATATGACCTCGTAAGTAATTTTTACTTCTCTAACGGGTTCATAGATCACAAAGCATCCCTAGTGAGAGTTTTTCCCCCGTAATACCCGGAGCGCCCTCTAGAGGCGATTAGGGTTTGCGGGTGGATCTTGGCGGTGCGTGCTGATCTCTGACACGGCGCACAGGACCTGTGGCTGGAGGATGGCAACATCATCGGGCCATAGCAGCGGGAAGGAGCCCTTGTCTCCCCGTGCGGCAAGGGCGAGGTTAGCGGAGGCCCTAGGCAAATTGGACATCACCGAGGAGGAGGCTACGCCGCTTGTTCTGGATGATAGAGATGAAGGGATTCAAGAGAGGTGGATGCTGGCCGGAAAAGTGCTACATAGGAGGGTTCTTCACATCCAAACAATTATCAGCGCTCTCCGTCCAGCTTGGGGAAACCCTAAAGGTTTGGTCTTTAGATCGGTTGGAGATAATATGTTCGTGGCTGAATTTGCTAGCCAAAGAGACAGGGATCGCGTCTGGGAAGGGGCACCATGGCATGTTAGTAAGAATGCTGTCGTCTTGGCGGAGTTTGATGAATGCATGCGCCCATCTGAACTGAGTTTTGACAAGATCCATATGTGGGCAAGGGTAGTAAATCTTCCTTTCAACCTGCGTAATGACAAATGGTGTGGTGCCATTGCAAAGCAGATTGACAAGGAGGCAACTCGTGTGCAGTTTGATCATGCTAATGGCTATCTGAGAGCCAGAGTTTCAGTTGATGTGGAAAAACCTCTGAGGCGGTGGATTCTGATTGAGTCGGCGCGGAGGAAGAGCACGAATCTTTATGATATTCTCTATGAAAATGTTCCACACTTCTGCTTTTCATGTGGACGCTTGGGCCACTCTGATTTGCACTGTCCGACCCCTGGAACGAGGGATGCTAATGGGGATCTTCCCTTTGGGAAAGGGCTGCGGGCATCAGATGATCGCAAAACACCTGATGCTAGTGAGTACGTGCCAAAAGAGCAATCTAGCAACCAGAGAGATACAGCTGGTACAAAGGGTTCAGGTACTGCAGTTGAGAAAGGAACTGAGGTTACTTCCCCAGCAAAGAATATGAATCAAAACAAAAGAAAAGGGGGGCCGCCGAGGAACAAAAAGGAGTATAGGAGGGTTATGCCCTTGCTGATGAACGAGCCACACAACTAACCGGGAGGCAAACAGGGGACTGATGAGGACCCGACCGATTCCTCTGAGAAAGGTGAGGATGGCGAGAGGTCGCCAAAGAAAAAGAAACCTACTCCGGTTAACTCCGGGACATCGACAGAGGCTGCGGTGCGGCCCTGCCAGTCGCCATGAATTGCCTTAGCTGGAACTGCCGTGGGCTTGGGAACCCAACGGCAGTTCATGAGCTTTGCAGTGTAGTGAAGCAAGAAGGGCCCTGTCTTCTATTTGTAATGGAGACAAAGATTGCAGCGAAAATAGTGGAAAACCTAAAGAATCAACTTGGTTTTGTAGGCTGTTTCGCAGTAGACAGTGATGGTCTAAGTGGAGGTATTGGTTTGTTTTGGTCAGCCGAAGTGCAGGTTGAACTTCAAAACTATAGTTCTGGCCATATAGATGTAATGGTGCAGAAAAGTGATCACATCTCTGAAAAATGGAGATTCACGGGATTCTATGGAGCCCCACGAGCATCAGATAGACACCATAGCTGGAGATTTCTTCGAACCTTATTCTCCATCCAGCACCCAGCATGGTTATGTATTGGTGACTTCAATGAAACCTTATTTGCATCGGAGCACTTTTCACGAGCTGCCCGTCCGGAGTGGCAGATGAGGGCGTTCCGAGACATAATTGATGAGTGCTTGTTCCAGGACCTAGGGTGGACTGGAATGGAGTATACATGGGATAATGGCCAAGCAGGTGATGACAATGTTAAAGCTCGACTGGATAGAGCATTTGGCAACCCGGAGCTTATCAACCGTTTTGGCCATACCAGAGTTCGACACATTAGTACTACGGAGTCTGACCACTGCTTTGTGCTAGTATAGCTGCGGGAACATGTTGTCGCGGGGGGGGGGGGAAGACAAGGAGCGAAACAATTTCGCTACGAGGATGTGTGGCAGACACATGCAGATTATGATAGTATTGTCATGACTAATTGGCAAAAGGGGCGGGTCAGCAAGGGCTGGCAGGAGTACTTGGTGTGCTCAATGACATGCAGAGCTCATTATCTGCATGGGGCGCACGGGAGTTTGGCAGTTTGACGGCTACAGTCAGGAAGCTCCGGGAGAAGTTGAACCGTCTGAGGAGCCGAGCGGCTGGGAGAGGTCCCACTGATGAATAAAAGGCTACAGTCAAAAAGCTTAGAGAAGCAATTCATCAGGAGGAAATATGGATGCGGCAACGGTCTAGAGTGCCATACCTGCGCGAGGGCGATCGAAATACAAATTTTTTTCATGCACAAGCAGCACAACGAAGGAGAATAAATAAGATTGAAAGGCTTGAGCGTGCAAATGGGTTAGTTTGTCAAACACGGGAGGATGATCATATTGAAGTACAACAGTTCTTTCAAACTCTGTACACATCCCAAGGGTTTAAACCGCTTGACGAACTGATGAATTTGGTTCCAACTCGAGTGACCGCTCCAATGAACGAACATCTTGATATGCCGTTCACGGAGAAGGAGGTACGAACTGCTTTGTTTCAGATGGCTCCTTCCAAGGCACCGGGTGTGGATCGTTTTACCGCGGGATTTTTTCAGAGACACTGGTCATTATTGAAAGATGATATAGTCCCGGCGGTGTTGGATTTCCTGAATGGGGGTGAGCTACCTGCAGGCATGAACAATACGACAATCACATTAATCCCTAAGGTACGCCACCCACAGAGGATAAATCAGTATAGTCTGATTTCCCTTTGTCCGGTTTTGTACAAAATCGCTTCCAAATGCATTGTCAACAGGATGAGGGATTTTCTCCATGAGATAATAGGTGAGGAGCAAAGTGCGTTTGTGCCTAGGTGCCTCATCACGGATAATGTTCTTATTGCACACGAAAGTGTTCACGCAATGAAGAAGAGGAAGAAGGGAAAGAATTGGGTTTGTGCAGTCAAATTAGACATGATGAAAGCATATGACCGTGTTGAATGGCATTATCTCGAAGCCATCATGACTAAATTGGGATTCAGCTCAATATTTATCCGACTGATTATGAAATGTGTTTCATCGGTTCGGTTTGCAGTACGTGTGAATGGTGAGTTACTGCCTTTTTTACCCCATCTAGAGGTTTCAGGCAAGGAGATCCCGTTCACCGTATCTTTTTCTTCTATGCGCGGAGGGCTTCACAACTCTGTTGAACAACTTTGGTGGAGTCCATGCGGACAAAGGAATTCGAGTATGCACCCAGTCACCGTGGATTAATCATCTACTGTTTGCGGACGACAGCCTTATCTTTATGCAAGCAAAACTGGAGAGTGTGACGAGGTTGAATAACATCTTGAGGATATATGGCGATTGTTCGGGCCAATGCGTGAACAAAGACAAGAGCTCTATTTTTTCAGTCCAAACACACCACATCCGGTTAGAGTTATGTTGAAAGGTGCCACAGGCATTGGGGTTGAGGCATTCAATGAAAGATATATGGGTCTTCCCACTGCAGTTGGACGAATTACATCTGGTACCTTTGACTTCATTGGTGAGAGAGTGAGGTCACAATTGAATGGTGGTACAGAACGTTTGGTGTCTTGCGCGGCGAGGGAGATATTAATCAAGTCAAAGGCTCAGGCAGTCCCGACATACACTATGGGTTGCTTCAAGCTCACGAAAAAAGTGTATAAGAACATCTCCTCACCGATGGCAAAGTTCTGGTGGAGTAGCTTGATTGACCGAAATTCCATGCACTGGATAGATTGGAAGTCCTTGTCGCTTCCAAAAATAAGAGGAGGAATGGGGTTTCGAGATTTGGAATGCTTCAATGTTGCGTTGTTGGGAAAATAGGGATGGCCGCTGATTACAAACCCGCATGGTCTATGTTCCAGAGTGCTAAAAGGAAGATATTTCCCGACGACTGATTTTATGCATGCTACTGTTCCGCGCAACACTTCGGCTACCTGGCGGGCGATAGTTGCAGGGAGAGGAGCATTGGAGGCTGGGCTGTTGAGGAGGATTGGGGACGGTTCCTCCGTAAGAATCTGGGAAGATAGATGGCTGCCAGGGAGATTGTCACTTCGACCTACGGAGCAGATTGGTTCTGCTACGCTGTACACAGTTGCAGACTTGATTGACAATGAGAGCTGGTCCTGGAAAGCTAATCTAGTTAGGAATAACTTCATACCCCCAGACGCTGATGCAATTCTCAATACTCCGCTCAGACAAGGTGGTGGTGATGATTTCTGGGCCTGGGCTCATGAGAGGTCGGGTTCCTACACTGTAAAATCCGCGTATCGTGCTCTAATGACTCGTAACGAGCAGTTAGCTCTAGAGGAAGGGACGATTACAGAATCTTCAGAGAACAATAAGCAGGTGTGGACGAGACTATGGAAACTAAAAGTGCTGCCCAAGGTCCGTGTGTTCTGGTGGCGAGTCCTTCGGGGTATACTACCGATGGAAACAACACTACAACACAGGCATATAGCAATCTTGGCGCGATGCAAGGTCTGCAACGGTACGGATGAAGATACGCTTCATGCATTAATTAAGTGCTCTCATGCGCAAAGCTTTTGGGCAGAAGCGAGAAGCTGGCTGCACCTCAAGTTGCCGGAGCTACACCCTTGTACGTGGTGCAAGGATATCCTCTGTGATCCATGTTTTGCTAAGGCGGACAGGGCAAAAATAGTTACTGTCATGTGGGCGATCTGGACATCTCGTAACAGCATAACACATGATAGAGTGAGTATGGACCCAGTCCAATCCATGAAGCATATAAGAGAAACACTGGCCCTATTGGAACTCCCATTGGAGCAGACCAAAACACTACCTGGGTATGGATGGAGACCGCCTGAAGTTGACTGTGTAAAAATCAATACGGATGTTAGTGTTTCAGTGATTGAGAACAAGAGTGGAATAGGAGGTTTAGCTAGATCTCCTTCTTCATTTGTTGCTGCCTGGAGTAAGCCTTACCCCGATGTCATAGATTCTCTTATTGCAGAAGCATTGGCGTTGCGAGATGGGGTAATATTTGCAAAGCTCCGGGGTTCTCGCGAGTGGCTATGGAAACAGATTGTTTGGAGATGGTACAGCTATGGCACTCGCGACGCTTTTCACGCTCTATTGTAGCGCCGTTACTTTTAGAAATTGATGAGCTAGCCTTATGCTTTCTTTCCTTTGATATTCAACATGTAATAAGAAGTGCCAATATGCCGTCCCACTTGTGTGCGAAACATGCAAGCACACTTGGGGTTACTGACTGTTGGATGGACTCCCCGCCCGGTTTCCTCATGACCAGCGTGATGGCTGATCGTGTTGGTGGCATTGTTGTTGAATAAAGCTCATAGTTTCCCGCAAAAAAAAGCAATATGATCTCGTAATAGTTGAGGCCTTGATTAAAAAACGAGCAGAAAAACCTCCAGTAGCGCCTGAGCTCCTCGGGACTTGAAGCTTCCCTGCTGCATGGCATGTGCCTGACGCCGCGGACGTACGCCAAGGCCCACGGCAAAAAGATCTCAAGGATTATTTCACAACCTACTTCTTGTCAATCTCGGACACTGCTACACGCGATTGAAATCCCGTCGGTCTCGGAGATTTGATTCTTTTATTTGGTCGGACAGATTGCTGATCAGCAACTCGGATGTAGTTCCAAGCGGCGGCTCTTGGCAGAGGTGATGGCTCAGGTGGTAGAAAAAACGAAGCCGGGCAGCTCAAGCCAAAGAATACGTAACGGTGATGACGATTCGGAAACATGGCAGTGCAATGGATTGAGCAACGGAAGCAGAGACGATCCGGGGGCCACGGGCGAGCCGGGGGCCACGGGAGAGCCAATGCTAGAGTCCAACCGCTAGCGTGCACCGGACGGTTGACGGCGCGGACGAACCGAGCGGGTCGAGGCGCAGCCGCAGCTGCAGCAGAGACGGAGACTGTGGAGATGTCAGAATCAGAGTCCAATCCGGGTCTTCCTCCACATCGTGGCTGGTTTGATCATTCCGTGTCCGGGTTGTCGCCGGTCTGGAGACCCACGTTCTTTGACAAAAACGCAGCAGCCGCAGCTACACGTTGATCTGATCCTGTATCTGTAGTAGTCCTTGGTCTCTGTGTTTGGATTTAGTACACGCCTTGACATGATGGCTGTCCGATTCACTTTCCTGATTGCCACCAATTATGATTTTTCTCTGTTGACGTGATGTGCACACTCGATGTGCTAGTATACATCGTTTGTGTGAGCATAACAGTGGATCGCTTCCAATAACTGTGGATTTCCTTCGGTTATTTTGCGATCGAAAAGATCTAAAAACAATGGATGCAACAACTTACACGGATCCTTCCAAACAGGCTATTTTTCATTGCAAACTTCTTGATCCTTGTAAAAGATCCCTCCAAGAACTCAACACCACCATACGCAGGCCCCATGGTGGGCGCCAACTATCGTGGAATTGTCACGGCAGATGTCCTTAGTGTGAGGACTTAGTCGCGAGGCCAACACATCTATGTGGTAGCTTGAGAGGGGTTGAGCGGAATCGAGAGACGCAACACTCAAGACGAAGATTTAGACAGCTTCGGGCCCCGGGAAACATCATCCGGTAATAACCCTACATGCTGTTTGTGGCTAGGTCTCATTATGATCATGAGGGAGTCGCCGGTAAGCCGGCTCTTTGTGTCTAGCCCTAGAGATTATTTTCTGTCCCTCTTTGGGGAGCCCTTCCCCTCCTTATATATGTTGAAGGGGCGGGTTACATGTGGAGTCCTAGTAGGACTAGGACTAGTCTATCCTTTCTCACAAGTTGAATACAAGTCCGAGTCTTGCTTCCTCGTAAAGGAAATATTCATCATCCCTTTTCTCTTAAGCCGGCCCACCAAAGTATAAGCCGGCCCGCTGGGCCTTGTCGTCCATCTGATCTGCCCGCCGGGTCTCCAGTGAGTCACAATGTCCCAGCGGGTTACATATAAACCGCCATGTCCGGGCGGATCGCCAGTGAGTCGCCAAGCTCCAGCCAGGTCTCTGGTGAGTTGCCAAGCTCCCGCCGGGTCTCTGGTGAGTCGCCAAGCCCGGCCGAGTCATGATTCCGGCCGGGTCATACCGCTGGATATATCCCCGACAGAACTCCTTCTGCTTATTGAGGTGCTTATTGAGCTGATTAGGCATGCCGTCGAGGGTTAACTACTCCAGCTCCGCCGGCTCGGCATGTTCACCCCCGCGGCTAGGGCGCTCCTGGGAGCCATCGCCTGCCCGTGAGAGATCTTTCGAGGTCTCTGCGTGGCGACGAGCCCTCTCTTTTTTTTCCGCAGCCTTGGTTGCCGCTCCCTTGTTATGAGTAGTTCTCGACCTAGAGCTCTGCTCACCGGCCATGGCAACGACAGACAAAGAAGAAGCACTTATGAGGAGGAAAGGTAGCGTAATTTTCGGTTAGGTAGTTCCCCTTTTTATAACCTAAGTACTAGCACTAGCACTAATACCTGCATAGTGGGAACACATTCAGGTTTGGTACGTACTAGTAGGTGTGAGCAGGATTTCGAATGTGATGGGAACAAGGTAAAGATTAATTGATGGTTTTGGTTTCGAGGCCTGAAACGGCTCTCGATGAGTTTAGCGGAACATAAATTTCAAGTACTACACTACTCAAATACGAAGGAGACCAATGGAAGTACTACTAGCAACCCACGATTTAACTACTCGCATGCGCGCAGTGGAGTAATAATGTCTTTCTTCCGCCCTCACGTCCACTCAATTTGCATGCGCTGTATTAATTGACCATCAATGAAGTGAACGCCTTTACACGCGTCAAATTATCACATGGGGTGGATCTTGGTACAAAATTACGTCCGCCCGTGTACCCGCGTGTGCGTGCGAGGGAATGAGTGTGTGCGTGGCGTGCGTGCACATCTTTGCTTCGTGCATGTACCGCCAGTATGGCTCAGGGAGGATGAGTACATTCTTCTGGAACTAGCAGCACGTCATTGTGATCAATCCACGCAAGGAGGTCGCGACAAGGCCTCCACATGTGCCACATGGCTTCATGAACTATAAGAGAGACACTGTGTAGCGTGTCATTTGTATTCTAATTTACGTGTTTTGCACATACTCGAAGTACTAGTAAGGTACACGTGCATTGCACGCATCAGATTTTGCAACCAAATTATGAATAAATACCACACTATAGCATGTAAGCTCTGAGTCATATATGCCTGATGTAGCCCTTCGTTTAATTCTTATAGTTCATCTTATTCAAAATCAATTAATTTTTATAAAAAAGCTAAGAACGCGGGAATAGGAAAAACATGGGATTATAGTGGAATGTCGTCTTGAATCCTACAGGATTGTACGAGTGTTTGATTGTGCATAGAGAAAACATAGAATTCTTTCAAAGAGGTTTGGGTGGATGGGATGTTTCCTATGAAATATAGTGCAAATGAATCATATGGAAAAATTCCTATGGTTTACAATCCTACGAATCAAACAACCAAGATAGGAAAAATTCCTAATGATTAGAATCCTCCAAAATTCCTTTGAGAATCCTTTGAATCAAAGAAGCCCTTAATCTATTTTATGATTCATGGAATTGTGCGTTGTAAAGCATAAAGTAAAAAACAAATAATGGCAATTCAACTAGAAAAAAAGTTTGGGCAGTTATGATACGGAAGATTCTAGAACAAAAGAGAACCACTGTTGTTTTGAGGTTTGTGCATTATGCTTAAGTTCAACCATGGAGTCTGCTAGATTGTACATGTGGAAAAATCCGGTGGGGGGCTAGAAGATGGTGCGAGGGGCCGAGTGGAGGGAGACTATGAAGGAATGCACAAGTGTGAGATCGATATTTAGAGAGAGGGGGCGAACACATGCGCTGTTGCGCACAGTGGCGGAGCCATGAAAAATAAATGAGCTAGGGGGCCAAGCATTGCTAATCCTTTACGAGGAGGGTCAATTCATGAACTTAAACCATTTTTAGCAGCAATTGTCTAATGATCACATTCATATTAGCCTCGATATATAGTGATGTTAGGGGGGAGGGGGCAGGGCCCTTACTGCCCCCTGTCTTCGCCATTGTGCACACGTCTGAGAGATGAAGCGGAAGGCATGGATGATGAGAGGGGGACGTTGGATATATAATTAATGTGGGTGTATTAGCTATATATGTTAATCCTATATAGAGAGGTATAGATTGATCAATGTGGACGTGGGAAAGAGGGTGAGACCTCACTGGATATATCGATTGATCGGTTTGTGTGGAAAACTATGAAATACCTAGCTATATACACACACATACATAGAGGAACATCGATCTTTGTGCATGCACGCGTGAGAGATAAAGAATGCCCGATATGATTGAGAGGGGGATGTGTGTGGGTGTGTGCCTTCATGGGAGACCGACCTGAAGAAAAAGATTGCATGCGTGCGATGGATAATGCCGACTGGTAGTGTGTGTGCATGCATGCACGAGAGAAAGTTAGTGGTACAATTGTAAAGAGAAGACTACTATGTGGGTGTAAAAGAATAGGTGAGGTCATAATCAATGTAAAGTTGAATTCAAATATTTGAATAAGAGATTCTGATGTTTGAAATCCATGCATGCATGAATATAACGGAGATCTGCGCGGTGTGGTTTGGAAACGAGCATGTTGTAATGTATACACATTGAACAAGGTCATACTGATTCGAATTTGAGATACCGATGTCAGACATCATTTGGCCACGTCGCATCCGTGCATGGACACACTATTCTAATTGGAGATGATGGGCGGCTTTCGCATCACATATCTATATCTATACCCATATATATATTATATTATATATTTTTTATATTGTGTGCGGGTAACTTTAACTTTGAAAGATGGTCATTGGATTAGGCGAATCCTGTTGGGGAACGTAGCAGAATTTTAAAATTTTCTACGCATCACTAAGATCAATCTATGGAGTCATCTAGCAACAAGGGAGAGGGGAGTGCATCTACATACCCTGCGAGCGGAAGCGTTCAAGAGAACGGGGTTGATGGAGTCGTACTCGTCGTGATCCAAATCACCGATGACCGAGCGCCGAACGGACGGCACCTCCGCATTCAACACACATACGGTTGGGAAGACGTCTCCTCCTTCTTGATCCAGCAAGGGGAAAGGAGAGGTTGATGGAGATCCAGCAGCACGACAACGTGGTGGTGGAAGCAATGGTGATCTCGGCAGGGCTTCGCCAAGCTCAGCGAGAGGGAGAGGTGTCATGGGAGGGAGAGGGAGGCGCCAGGGGATAGGGTGCGCAGCCCTCCCTCCCCCCTCTTTATATAGGGGTCCAGGGGGGCGCCGGCCCCTCTAGATCCCATATAGATGGGGGGGGGGCAGCCAAGGGGGGTGGCTTGCCCCCCAAGCCAAGTGGGGCGCCCCCACCCCTAGGGTTTCCAACCCTAGGCGCAGGGGGAGGCCCAAGGGGGGCGCACCAGCCCATCAGGGGCTGGTTCCCCTCCCAATTCAGCCCTTGGGGCCCTCCGGGATAGGTGGCCCCACCCGGTGGACCCCCGGGACCCTTCCGGTGGTCCCGGTACAATATCGGTGACCCCCGAAACTTTCCCGATGGCCGAAACTGGACTTCCTATATATAAATCTTCACCTCCGGACCATTCCGGAACTCCTCGTGATGTTCGGGATCTCATCCGAGACTTCGAACAACTTTCGGGTTACCGCATACTAATATCTCTACAACCCTAGCATCACCGAACCTTAAGTGTGTAGACCCTACGGGTTCGGGAGACACGCAGACATGACCGAGACGACTCTCCGGTCAATAACCAACAGCGGGATCTGGATACCCATGTTGGCTCCCACATGTTCCACGATGATCTCATCGGATGAACCACGATGTCGAGGATTCAATCAATCCCGTATACAATTCCCTTTGTCAATCAGTACGTTACTCGCCCGAGACTCGATCGTCGGTATCCCAATACCTCGTTCAATCTCGTTACCGGCAAGTCACTTTACTCGTACCGTAATGCATGATCCCGTGATCAACCACTTGGTCACATTGAGCTCATTATGATGATGCATTACCGAGTGGGCCCAGAGATACCTCTCCGTCATACGGAGTGACAAATCCCAGTCTCGATTCGTGCCAACCCAACAGACACTTTCGGAGATACCCGTAGTGCACCTTTATAGTCACCCAGTTACGTTGTGACATTTGGCACACCCAAAGCACTCCTACGGTATCCGGGAGTTGCACAATCTCATGGTCTAAGGAAATGATACTTGACATTCGGAAAAGCTCTAGCAAACGAACTACACGATCTTTGAGCTATGCTTAGGATTGGGTCTTGTCCATCACATCATTCTCCTAATGATGTGATCCCGTTATCAATGACATCTAATGTCCATAGTCAGGAAACCATGACTATCTTTTGATCAACGAGCTAGTCAACTAGAGGCTCACTAGGGACGTGTTGTGGTCTATGTATTCACACATGTATTACGATTTCCGGATAACACAATTATAGCATGAACAATAGACAATTATCATGAACAAGGAAATATAATAATAACCATTTTATTATTGCCTCTAGGGCATATTTCCAACAGTCTCCCACTTGCACTAGAGTCAATAATCTAGTTACATTGTGATGAATCGAACACCCATAGAGTTCTGGTGTTGATCATGTTTTGCTCTAGGGAGAGGTTTAGTCAACGGATCTGCTACATTCAGGTCCGTATGTACTTTACAAATATCTATGTCTCCATTTTGAACACTTTCACGAATGGAGTTGAAGCGACGCTTGATATGCCTGGTCTTCCTGTGAAACCTGGGCTCCTTGGCAAGGGCAATAGCTCCAGTGTTGTCACAGAAGAGAGTCATCGGGCCCGACGCATTGGGAATGACTCCTAGGTCGGTAATGAACTCCTTCACCCAGATTGCTTCTTGTGCTGCCTCCGAGGCTGCCATGTACTCCGCTTCACATGTAGATCCCGCCACAACGCTTTGCTTGCAACTGCACCAGCTTACTGCCCCACCATTCAAAATATACACGTATCCGGTTTGTGACTTAGAGTCATCCAGATCTGTGTCGAAGCTAGCATCGACGTAACCCTTTACGACGAGCTCTTCGTCACCTCCATAAACGAGAAACATATCCTTAGTCCTCTTCAGGTACTTCAGGATATTCTTGACCGCTGTCCAGTGTTCCATGCCGGGATTACTTTGGTACCTTCCTACCAAACTTACGGCAAGGTTTACATCAGGTCTGGTACACAGCATGGCATACATAATAGACCCTATGGCCGAGGCATAGGGGACGACACTCATCTTTTCTCTATCTTCTGCCGTGGTCGGGCATTGAGCCGTGCTCAATTGCATACCTTGCAATACAGGCAAGAACCCCTTCTTGGACTGATCCATATTGAACTTCTTCAATATCTTGTCAAGGTACGTACTTTGTGAAAGACCAATGAGGCGTCTCGATCTATCTCTATAGATTTTGATGCCTAATATATAAGCAGCTTCTCCAAGGTCCTTCATTGAAAAACACTTGTTCAAGTAGGCCTTTATGCTTTCCAAGAATTCTATATCATTTCCCATCAATAGTATGTCATCCACATATAATATGAGAAATGCTACGGAGCTCCCACTCACTTTCTTGTAAACACAGGCTTCTCCATAAGTCTGTGTAAACCCAAACGCTTTGATCATCTCATCAAATCGAATGTTCCAACTCCGAGATGCTTGCACCAGCCCATAGATTGAGCGTTGGAGCTTGCACACCTTGTTAGCATTCTTAGGATCGACAAAACCTTCCGGCTGCATCATATACAATTCTTCCTTAAGAAAGCCGTTAAGGAATGCCGTTTTGACGTCCATTTGCCATATCTCATAATCATAGAATGCGGCAATTGCTAACATGATTCGGACGGACTTCAGCTTCGCTACGGGTGAGAAAGTCTCATCGTAGTCAACCCCTTGAACTTGTCGATAACCCTTAGCGACGAGTCGAGCCTTGTAGATGGTCACATTACCATCTGCGTCTGTCTTCTTTTTAAAGATCCATTTATTTTCTATGGCTCGCCGATCATCGGGCAAGTCAGTCAAAGTCCATACTTCGTTTTCATACATGGATCCTATCTCGGATTTCATGGCTTCTAGCCATTTGTCGGAATCTGGGCCCGCCATCGCTTCCTCATAGTTCGAAGGTTCACCGTTGTCTAACAACATGATTTCCAAGACAGGGTTGCCGTACCACTCTGGTGCGGAACGTGTCCTTGTGGACCTACGAAGTTCAGTAGCAACTTGATCTGAAGTTTCATGATCATCATCATTAACTTCCTCTCTAGTCGGTGCAGGCACCTCAGGAACATTTTCCTGAGTTGCGCCACTTTCCGGTTCAAGAGGTAATACTTCATCAAGTTCTACTTTCCTCCCACTTACTTCTTTCGAGAGAAACTCTTTCTCTAGAAAGGATCCATTCTTGGCAACAAAGATCTTGCCTTCGGATCTGAGGTAGAAGGTATACCCAATAGTTTCTTTAGGGTATCCTATGAAGACGCATTTTTCCGACTTGGGTTCGAGCTTTTCAGGTTGAAGTTTCTTGACATAAGCATCGCATCCCCAAACTTTTAGAAACGACAGCTTAGGTTTCTTCCCAAACCATAATTCATACGGTGTCGTCTCAACGGATTTCGACGGAGCCCTATTTAAAGTGAATGCGGCAGTCTCTAAAGCATAGCCCCAAAATGACAGCGGTAGATCGGTAAGAGACATCATAGATCGCACCATATCCAATAGAGTGCGATTACGACGTTCGGACACACCATTACGCTGAGGTGTTCCAGGCGGCGTGAGTTGTGAAACTATTCCACATTTCCTTAAGTGCGTGCCAAATTCGTGACTCAAGTATTCTCCCCCACGATCTGATCGCAAGAACTTGATTTTCCTGTCACGTTGATTCTCAACCTCACTCTGAAATTCCTTGAACTTTTCAAAGGTCTCAGACTTGTGTTTCATTAAGTAGACATACCCATATCTACTCAAGTCATCAGTGAGGGTGAGAACATAACGATAGCCACCGCGAGCCTCAACACTCATTGGACCGCACACATCAGTATGTATGATTTCCAATAAGTTGGTTGCTCGCTCCATTGTTCCTGAGAACGGAGTCTTGGTCATTTTACCCATGAGGCATGGTTCGCACGTGTCAAATGATTCGTAATCAAGAGACTCCAAAAGTCCATCTGCATGGAGCTTCTTCATGCGTTTGACACCTATGTGACCAAGGCGGCAGTGCCACAAGTATGTGGGACTATCATTATCAACCTTACATCTTTTGGTATTCACACTATGAATATGTGTAACATTACGCTCGAGATTCATTAAGAATAAACCATTCACCAGCGGGGCATGACCATAAAACATATCTCTCATATAAATAGAACAACCATTATTCTCGGATTTAAATGAGTAGCCATCTCGAATTAAACGAGATCCTGATACAATGTTCATGCTCAAAGCTGGCACTAAATAACAATTATTGAGGTTTAAAACTAATCCCGTAGGTAAATGTAGAGGTAGCGTGCCGACGGCGATCACATCGACCTTGGAACCATTCCCGACGCGCATCGTCACCTCGTCCTTCGCCAGTCTCCGCTTATTCCGCAGCTCCTGCTTTGAGTTACAAATGTGAGCAACCGCACCGGTATCAAATACCCAGGAGCTACTACGAGTACTGGTAAGGTACACATCAATTACATGTATATCACATATACCTTTAGTGTTGCCGGCCTTCTTGTCCGCTAAGTATTTGGGGCAGTTCCGCTTCCAGTGACCACTTCCCTTGCAATAAAAACACTCAGTCTCGGGCTTGGGTCCATTCTTTGGCTTCTTCCCGGCAGCTTGCTTACCGGGCGCGGCAACCCCCTTGCCGTCCTTCTTGAAGTTCTTCTTACCCTTGCCTTTCTTAAACTTAGTGGTTTTATTCACCATCAACACTTGATGTTCCTTTTTGATCTCCACCTCCGCTGATTTCAGCATTGAATATACCTCAGGAATGGTCTTTTCCATCCCCTGCATATTGAAGTTCATCACAAAGCTCTTGTAGCTCGGTGGAAGCGACTGAAGGATTCTGTCAATGACCGCGTCATCCGGGAGATTAACTCCCAGCTGAGTCAAGCGGTTGTGCAACCCAGACATTTTGAGTATGTGCTCACTGACAAAACTATTTTCCTCCACCTTACAACTGAAGAACTTGTCGGAGACTTCATATCTCTCGACCCGGGCATGAGCTTGGAAAACCATTTTCAGCTCTTCGAACATCTCATATGCTCCGTGTTGCTCAAAACGCTTTTGGAGCCCCGGTTCTAAGCTGTAAAGCATGCCACACTGAACGAGGGAGTAATCATCAGCACGTGACCGCCAAGCGTTCATAACGTCTTGGTTCTCTGGGATGGGTGCGTCACCTAGCGGTGCTTCTAGGACATAATCTTTCTTGGCAGCTATGAGGATGATCCTCAGGTTCCGGACCCAGTCCGTATAGTTGCTGCCATCATCTTTCAGCTTGGTTTTCTCTAGGAACGCGTTGAAGTTGAGGGCAACATTAGCATGGGCCATTTGATCTACAAGACATATTGTAAAGATTGTAGACTAAGTTCATGATAATTAGGTTCATCTAATCAAATTATTCAATGAACTCCCACTCAGATAGACATCCCTCCAGTCATCTAAGTGAAACATGATCTGAGTCAACTAGGCCGTGTCCGATCATCACGTGAGATGGACTAGTCAACATCGGTGAACATCTTCATGTTGATCGTATCTTCTATACAAGTCATGCTCGACCTTTCGGTCTTCCGTGTTCCGAGGCCATGTCTGTACATGCTAGGCTCGTCAAGTCAACCTAAGTGTATTGCGTGTGTAAATCTGGCTTACACCCGTTGTATTTGAACGTTAGAATCTATCACACCCGATCATCACGTGGTGCTTCGAAACAACGAACCTTCGCAACGGTGCATAGTTAGGGGGAACACTTTCTTGAAATTATTACGAGGGATCATCTTATTTAAGCTACCATCGTTCTAAGCAAATAAGATGTAAAACATGATAAACATCACATGCAATCAAATAGTGACATGATATGGCCAATATAATTTTGCTCCTTTTGATCTCCATCTTCGGGGCGCCATGATCATCGTCGTCACTGGCATGACACCATGATCTCCATCATCGTGTATTCATGAAGTTGTCTCGTCAACTATTACTTCTACTACTATGGCTAACGGTTAGCGATAAAGTAAAGTAATTACATGACGTTTATGTTGACATGCAGGTCATAAATAAATTAAGACAACTCCTATGGCTCCTGCCGGTTGTCATACTCATCGACATGCAAGTCGTGATTCCTATTACAAGAACATGATCAATCTCATATATCACATATATCATTCATCACATCCTTTTGGCCATATCACATCACATGGCACATGCTGCAAAAACAAGTTAGACGTCCTCTAATTGTTGTTGCAAGTTTTTACGTGGCTGCTATAGGTTTCTAGCAAGAACGTTTCTTACCTATGCCAAAACCACAACGTGATATGCCAATTTCTATTTACCCTTCATAAGGACCCTTTTCATCGAATCCGATCCGACTAAAGTGGGAGAGACAGACACCCGCTAGCCACCTTATGCAACTACTGCATGTCAGTCGTTGGAACCAGTCTCACGTAAGCGTACGTGTAAGGTCGGTCCGGGCCGCTTCATCCCACGATGCCGCTGAATCAAGATAATACTAGTAACAACATGTAAATTGACAATATCGACGCCCACAACTGCTTTGTGTTCTACTCGTGCATAGAAACTACACATGGACCTAGCTCATGATGCCACTGTTGGGGAACGTAGCAGAATTTTAAAATTTTCTACGCATCACCAAGATCAATCTATGGATTCATCTAGCAACGAGGGAGAGGGGAGTGCATCTACATACCCTTGTAGATTGCGAGCGGAAGCGTTCAAGAGAACGGGGTTGATGGAGTCGTACTCGTCGTGATCCAAATCACCGATGACCGAGCGCCGAATGGATGGCACCTCCGCGTTCAACACACGTACGGTTGGGAAGACGTCTCCTCCTTCTTGATCCAGCAAGGGGAAAGGAGAGGTTGATGGAGATCTAGCAGCACGACGGCGTGGTGGTGAAAGCAACGGTGATCTCGGCAGGGCTTCGCCAAGCTCAGTGAGAGGGAGAGGTGTCACGGGAGGGAGAGGGAAGTGCCAGGGGCTAGGGTGCGCAACCCTCCCTCCCCCCTCTTTATATAGGGGTCCAGGGGGGCGCCAGCCCTTCTAGACTTCCTATATATAAATCTTCACCTCTGTACCATTCCGGACCATTTCGGAACTCCTCGTGACGTCCGGGATCTCATCCGGGGACTCCGAACAACTTTCATGTTACCGCATACTAATATCTCTACAACCCTAGCGTCACCGAACCTTAAGTGTGTAGACCCTACGGGTTCGGGAGACACGCAGACATGACCGAGACGACTCTTTGGTCAATAACCAACAGCGGGATCTGGATACCCATGTTGGCTCCCACATGCTCCTCGATGATCTCATCGTATGAACCACGATGTCGAGGATTCAATCAATCCCGTATACAATTCCCTTTGTCAATCGGTACGTTACTCGCCCAAGACTCGATCGCCGGTATCCCAATACCTGTTCGATCTCGTTACCGGCAAGTCACTTTACTCGTACTGTAATGCATGATCCCGTGATCAACCACTTGGTCACACTGAGCTCATTACGATGATGCATTACCGAGTGGGCCCAGAGATACCTCTCCGTCATACGGAGTGATAAATTCCAGTCTCGATTCGTGCCAACCCAACAGACACTTTCGGAGATACCTGTAGTGCACCTTTATAGTCACCTAGTTACGTTGTGATGTTTGGCACACCCAAAGCACTCCTACGGTGTCCAGGAGTTGCACAATCTCATGGTCTAAGGAAATGATACTTGACATTCGGAAAAGCTCTAGCAAACGAACTACACGATCTTTGAGCTATGCTTAGGATTGGGTCTTGTCCATCACATCATTCTCCTAATGATGTGATCCCGTTATCAATGACATCTAATGTCCATAGTCAGGAAACCATGACTATCTTTTGATCAATGAGCTAGTCAACTAGAGGCTTACTAGGGACGTGTTGTGGTCTATGTATTCACACATGTATTACGATTTCCGGATAACACAATTATAGCATGAACAATAGAGAATTATCATGAACAAGGAAATATAATAATAACCATTTTATTATTGCCTCTAGGGCATATTTCCAACAAATCCGATGGTCCAAAGATGGCAATTTTAAGCACTACTGGCCGTTGGATATCATCTAGATTCCACCAGATTTCGCCACATGTATAATCTAGAAGACTCCATGGTTGAACTTAAGCATAGTGCACAAACATCAAAACACAAACACTTCTTATTTGTTCTAGAATCTTCCATATCAAAATTGCCCAAATGTTTTTCTACATGATTTGCCATTATTTGTTTTTACTTTATGTCTTACGACGCACAATTCCATGAATCTTAAAATAGATTAGCTTTCTTATAAAAACTAGATGATTTTGAATGAAATGAACTATAAGAATTAAACGAACATCTACATCATGCATATATGACTCAAAGCTTGCATGCTATAATGTGGTATTTATGCATAATTTGGTTGCCAAATCTCATGCATGCAATGCACGTGTACCTTACTCTAGTCTAAATGGTGTTTGTGTGTGTGTGTGTGTTGTGCGTGTTGAGGTGCAAATTGTCTTTTTTGGGTACATGTTAAGCTTGTTCTTCTGAAATTTCAAGCTGCGCCTTGTTATGCCGAAAAATCAAGCTAGCGTCTCTGTCTATCGTGCTGCGAAACTCCCGCCTCTTCAACCCGCGCCTTGTTAGCCCGAAATATTTAAGATATATCTTTGTCTCGTTGTGCTCCGACAACTCCCTCCATCTCAACCTGCGCCTTCCTTCCGAAATTACAACGCACGCGAAAACTCCCACCTCATGTGAAATCCCGACACGTGAAATGCCCGTGGTGCCCCTGAACTGAAAGAACCGCCTCAAATCGGTGGGGTTACTTTCGTAACTTATCCCACATTTCGGATACGCGCGTCTCTAAGCCATGGTTCCCCACTGCCATCCCATCCGCCCACCCATTCGTACACCGAGGCCGCAAAAACCCGTGATGAAACTCCACACCATGCTCCGTCCGCCACCCAGCCGGAGCCTCTTCCCCGACGACATCATCACATCAACACCTCGACGTCGCTCATCCACCGTACCGGATGAGGATCCATCGTCGATCTCATCGTCCCGCTAGTTCAGCCATCCCGTCCTCCATCTCCAAGGAGGTGCCCCAACGTTCCCCTCATCTTTCGCGCCACCTCAATTCCCACACCGCCGTCTTCACCTGCACCACCGAAAGAGCATCATCATCACCGTTTCCTCGGATGAAGCTGTGGCCTAATCGGCGCCACCAAAGAGGTTATACACTAATCGCCACATTTTCTTCTTGATTCGATCTCACAGTGCTGCCGGCGCTCGGTCTCGAGCCGACACGGCGCGGCTCCATCCACGGCGGCGTCGCCGGCCACTTCCTCCAAAGCGTCGCTCCCTCGGCGGCGACGTCCACATCAGTAGGAGCTGCTGCTACTTTACCTCTCGCTCGCGCTGCTGCTCTGCTTTTGCTCTCGTTCCCCTGCCCGGTCTACTCTTGCTATTGCTCTTGCTCGTGCTGCTGCTTTCGCTCTTGCTCTTGCTTGTGATGCTGCTCCGATTTAGCTATACTTTAGTCGACTGAATCGACTTTCGGTTCAGTCGATTTTCAGGGGGTGGGGTGGGGGGGGGGGGGGCTCGCCGGGGTGAAGGAAGAACCAGCCGCAGCGGGTAGGGGGCTCGCCGGAGAGGTACCCCACTATCTATCTTAGGGTTCAGGATGAGGGTGGTGGTCGCCGATGGTGGCGGGGCGTTGGCGGGGCAGTGGCGTGGGGATCGCCGGAGAAAAAGCTCGGCACGGGGGGGGGGGGGGGGCTAGAGGGATGGCCGGGGCGGTGGCGGACCGGCGGGAGGAGTGTTTTCGGGGTGGGCGGGGCGGCGCACCGCCGGCCGCGGGCGGCGGGGGGCTGCTATTTGGCCGGTGGTGGCTGGCGGCTCAGGGGGGTGGAGGTTGAATATGAACCGCAGACCCTTGATTTCGTATCCAACGGCTACAAAATCGACTGACCAGAGATGAAAAAGTTAGTCGACCGACATGTAGCCTCACCTTGCTAGTGCGTTCAGTTTCGACAGCAAAATTCAGTTTCGACAGCAAAATTCAGTTTCGACAGTTAAGTTCAGTTTCGACAGTTAAGTTCAGTTTCGACAATTAAATTCAGTTTCGACAGTTAAGTTCAGAGATGAGCGGCTGATGTATTTTATATCTAGCACTTTGTGGTTATGTATTTTACGTCATGTATTGGAGATGCTATTAGAATTCCACTCAGGTTAACGTTGTTCGTTGTCTCTCTTGTCCTGCTTCAGCCTCGGCATCGTACAACTCACCGGAGCTGCTCCAATGACAAAACCCTCCATCAAAGTGGAGCAGTACCTCGGGCTCTATCTCCAGACGCCTAAGATCTACTTCTCCTCCTCCGACAGCCAAGTCAGCCGGAGCATCCTCACCGGCCAACCCAATCACGCTGAGATCGACATGGCTTCGCCAAAGAGGTTGTACACTTGTTGCATCGCTTTTTTACTCTACATGTTATATATATTGTCCATTGAGCACTCGTAGTAATGGGAAATACGATTATTTTATCCTACTATATGACAAGCAGTGAGGTACCAGGCAACTTAGCTATCCGTGATAGACTGTAACACCCCGGATGTAATTTACCTTATATGTATCCGAACTCTTGCCGTTTCCGGCACTAAGTTATTTTATTTCTCCATTGTCAGGTTTCTGTCTCTGTGTGTTGTCTTTGTCATGCATCTCATATCATATCATCATGTGCATTGCATTTGCATACGTGTTCGTCTCATGCATCCGAGCATTTTCTCTGTTGTCCGTTTTGCATTCCGGCGCTCCTATGTCCTCCGGTGGTCCTTTCTACCTCTTTTTCATGTGTGTATGTTAAACGTTTTTGGATTGGACCAAGACTTGCCATGCGGCCTTGGGTTACTACCGGTAGACCGCCTGTCAAGTTTCGTGCCATTTGTACTTCGTTTGATACTCCAACGGTTAACCGAGGGACCGAAAAGGCCTCATGTGTGTTGCAGCCCAACACCCTTCCAAACTGGCCCAAAACCCACCTAAACCTGTTCCATCATCTAGAGTGTTCGATCACGATCGCGTGGCCGCAAACCGCACCTCATTTGGAGCTTCCTAGCCTCCTCTACCTCTATATAAAGGGCACCCCCTAAAAATTCGCAGTTCGTTCCCCTCCTAACCCTAGTCCATCAGCTCCTCCGCCGCCGGACAATGTCCGCCGCCTAGCGGACACACCACCGCCGCCAATCGGACTTCACCACCTGTCCCGGGGGACCGCATCGCCGCCTCCCCACCATCGCGGGCCCGCCAGGCCCAGCGCCGGCCCTCCCGCGCCACCTCCCGGGCCGAGCCACCCAGCGCGCCCGCGCCTCTCCCTCCTCCGCCCGCGCGCCGGCGACGCGCTCGCCACCACCGCAGTTCGCCGCACCGCCGCGGCTTGTCCTCGCCTGCGACGGAAGTCGCGCCCGCGACCTCGACTCCGGCCGCCGCCGACTTCACTCTCGCCGCCCGGAGCTCCGGCCACCTCCTCCGGCGTCCCCAAGCTCGTCTCCGGCCGAACCCCGACGAACCTCGGCAAGTCCGGCGACACCTCGGTCTCCGGCGAACAGTACCCCGACGAACCTCGAAAATCGTGCCCCGATCCAGATCTGATCGCGAGGGGTTGACTTTTTCTCCTCTAACCCTATTTTTATGCTATCTTTGACATGCCATAACTCTGCATCCGTACCTCCGATTCGTGCGTGTAGCATATCAAAATGTTCGCCTCGACGAGTACATCATTTCATCTCATTGCATCATTTTCATTTGAGCTCATCTTGATGCCCGAAATGTTGTTGGAAGAGGTCTATGTGATGAATTTGTCAGATCTGTTTCAGCAAATGGCCTTTTGTCATTTTTGCCATGATTAATGTGTGCATGCTATGATCCTGAGCTCTACATGTATTTTGTTATATGCCATGCCATCTTTACAGGGGTGTATGCCATGTATTTTTGTGATCTTTTTGGTGACTAGCACAAGCATGCAAAGTAGCCTACTCGTTGATGCTGATTTCAGGGACTTAGAATTTCACCAAGTCCTTGTCCTGATATTGTTTTTATGCCATATGTTCATTTTGTTTCCTAGTGATCCCTGCCTCTTTTGAGGATGATCAGTAAGGATGTTTTGTTAATATTGTGGTTCTCTATCCATCCGTGTCTTTCTTTACATTTATGGAGCATGCTAGCTTGAGTCAATTGAGCTCTACTTTTGCTAGAAAATGTTCCTAGCAGATTGTTGACATGTTTAGCGATTTTGCCGAGGATGTTGCTATTGATCCGTGCATGCTATGATGTTGTTCTTGCCATATATAGATTCTATGCCATGTCTTATAGATGGGTGTATGCTTAGTTTGTCATGCAATGCCTCATAGTGAGTGCATCGAGCTTGTAAACATGCCTACTTGTTAATCTGTTTTGCATGCTCCAGTTTTTCACTAAGTCTGAATCTGTTTGTGTTTTTGCTATGTTCACATGCTTGCAAATGTATTTTCTGATCCCTTTTGGCTCAACGTCACTAAGGGACTTTTGTTATGTGCTTTGAGTAGCTTCATTCCATAACTTGATTTGCCATGATATGTTCCTGTTGCATGTAGTTTTCTTGCTCTAATGTTTGCTTCCTGATGATAAAATTCCAGACTTGTGTTAATTTCACTAAGTCTGAAACCTGTTATCATTTGCACTTTTGCCATGCTTGTTTGAACCTGTTAATGGATGAATTAGTCGTAGCTCAGTGTTCATCTTTTGTCAACCATCATGAGTGGATCCCTGCCATGTATTTTGTTGCCATGTTTGAGTGCTGTAGCATATTTATCTTGTTGCATTTAGTTGGTCACTTGCTGATTATCGCAGACCGGTGCCATATTTGTTTTGTTTGCCATTTCCAAACCGTGGATCCGATTCCCATGATCTTTATATCGATTTCAACCGAAATCAACTCAGCTTTCCAGTGGCACTCTTGGTTTTCCAAGTTGAGGCCAGGTTCAATCATTTCTTTCCAAATCTTGCATATGCATCACATACCGCATCCCGCATATCATACCATGTTTGCATCATGTTGCTTGAGCATTGCACGTGGTTGATTATGCTCCTTTTGCTTGTTGTTCTTGTTTGGGTAGAGCCGGGAGACGAGTACGTGAATGAGGAGCCCGTTGAGTTCGCTTACGAGGATCAAGGCAACTCGGAGAACCTTGCAGGCAAGATGACCATACCCTCGAAATGACTTCTATCTTTGCTTGCTACATGCTCGCTCTTTTGCTATGCATATGCTGCGATACCTACCACTTGCTTATCATGCCTCCCATATTGCCATGTCAAACCTCTAACCCACCATGTCCTAGCAAACCCTTGTTTGGCTATGTTACCGCTTTGCTCAGCCCCTCTTATAGCGTTGCTAGTTGCAGGTGAAGATTGGAGATCGTTCCTTGTTGGAACATGTTTATTTGTTGGGATATCACAATATCATCTTGTTTATCTGAATGCACCTATATACTTGGTAAAGGGTGGAAGGCTCGGCCTTATGCCTAGTGTTTTGTTCCACTCTTGCCGCCCTAGTTTCCGTCATATCGGTGTTATGTTCCTGGATTTTGCGTTCCTTACACGGTTGGGTTATAATGGAAACCCCTTGATAGTTCGCAGCAATGCCCAACATTGGTTTTACCATTCGCCACCTAGCCTTTTTCCCTTGGGTTTCGCGGACTCAAGGGTCATCTTTATTTTAACCCCCCCGGGCCAGTGCTTCTCTAAGTGTTGGTCCAACTGAGCGATGTCCGGGGCTACCAGGGGCAACTCTGGGCTGGCCTACCCGACGTCTGGCTCATCTGAGTGTGCCCTGAGAACGAGATATGTGCAGCTCCTATCGGGATTTGTCGGCACATTCAGGTGGTGTTGCTGGACTTGTTTTACCATTGTCGAGGATGTCTTGTAACCGGGATGCCGGGTCTGATCGGATTGTCTTGGGAGAAGGAATATCCTTCGTTGACCATGAGAGCTTGTGATGGGATAAGTTGGGACTCCCCTGCTGGGATTTGAACTTCCGAAAGCCGTGCCCGCGGTTATGGGCAGATGGGAATTTGTTAATGTTCGGTTGTAGATAACCTAAAACTTAACTTAATTAAAATGCATCAACCACATGTGTAACCGTGATGGTCTCTTCTCGGCGGAGTCCGGGAAGTGAACACGGTGTTGGAGTAATGCTTGACGTAGGTTGTTCTAGGATCACTTCTTGATCATAGTTGTTTGACCATGCTTTTGCCTTCTCTTCTCGCTCTCTTTTGCGAATATGTTAGCCACCATATATGCTAGTCGCTTGCTGCAGCTCCACCTCATACCTTACCTTACCTATAAGCTTGAATAGTCTTGATCGCGAGGGTGCGAGATTGCTGAGTCCCCGTGACTCACAGATTCCTTCCTAAACCAGATGCAGAGACTGATGATACCGTTCGAGATGATATGACCGAGCTCAAGTGGGAGTTCGACAAAGACTCTCGACGTTACTACGTGTCTTTCCCAGATGATCAGTAGTGGTGCCCAGTTGGGGCAATCGGGGATCATGTCACATTTGGGGGTTGATCTTTATTTTGGTACCGTAGTCAGACCATGAGTGTATTGGATGAATGTAATGACTTACTTATGTATTTGTGTGACATGGCGAGTGTAAGCCAGCTATGTATCTTTCCCCTTTAATCATGTACATGGGTTGTTTGCGAAGATTACCTCTCTTGCGACATTGCTTTCAATGCGGTTATGCCTCTAAGTCGTGCTTCGGCACGTAGGAGATATAGCCGCATCGAGGGCGTTGCATGGACTCTCTTGAATGCCATCATAATTTATCTCTGCGCGTTTGAGCTGTGCATTTGTCGATGGGCCTAGGAGTTGAGCTAGTATGGCAGTGGCCTAGGTCCAAAGTAATAGAAGTAGCACAAAAACATTTTTTTAGTGTAGGATTTTCCTTGCTCAAGCCTGCCTACTAGAATCGCCAGTGCTTGAAAGGAAAAGTGAATGGAAAACATCGGAATTGGAAAGTTTCCTATGGTACTACTTTTCATGAATTTGGTGCAAAGGAATGGAGCAAAGGAAAACTGTAGGATTTGTTCCTTTAGTGTCTCCTTGAAAGAAAAACCGTAGGAGTTCTAATTTCCACTTCTCCTCCTTTTCATATTCCTATTCATCAAGCACAAGACTAAGAGATAGTAGCATAATAGCATTATAACCATACATTTTCTTGTGGTTTGACTTAATCTCACCATGCTTTTTTGTATCCTGTGATCTTCCAATTGTTGTGAATCAAACACCCAGATTGGCAGAAATCCTGTGTTTTTAAATTCTCTGTTTTGTACATGCATTCCTATCCTATTCCTGTCTATTTCCTATCCCTGCATTGTTAGAATCCTCAAATTCAAACAAGCCCTTAATTACTTCTGTTACAGATATGTGTCAAAGAAAACCTTATGTGGTTTGTCCTGCTCCTGCGGCGCTGTGTTCCACCCCAGCTCAGCTGCTCCAACGACGGAAGGGTTCACCGCAGCAGGGATCCGCTCTCCAGACTGTCTTTCGCCGCCTCAGATCTTCTTCCCCACCGTCGGCAGCCACGGCAACTGCATTACCATCATCAACTGAGCAGATGACCTTGAGGACTACACGGGTCCGCAAGAGAGGTCGCACTCTTCCGTGTCTACTTACGTTATGCGTCGCTTAATATGATGACATGCTATATTATCGTCGTGTTCACCTATTAGACTCTGAGTTAGGTCCAAACTAATGCCGAAACATGAGTTTTTAAATGGTTGTGGGGTACATATTGGGGCAACAATCAGTACTATTTGGTTAATCTCCGGTGTCTACTATGAGTTTGATGTTGGGTGCAAACAAACATTAAAGGAGCCATTATCTGTATTTTTTAACTAAAGCTATTATCTGCCTGCTATCATTGGTTTTGGGTCTATCCACAGTTTGCTACCATCACTCTGGATTTGTGCATGCACTCCTTACATAATCTCAGTATGTTTTATTCCTATGCATGCCAGTTATTGTACACAATGGAACTGATCATGTAGAGCAAAAGAGACGAGCCTTGTGTGGCAATAAAATTTCATGCAGACGTCGTTCCATGGTGGGCGCAAAGGCAGCCCCCCTCCACCCATTTCAGATCGTAATGAAGAGGAAGATAAATGTTTTAAGGGGGATTCAGAAGGAGAAGACCACTCCTATTTACCCCATGAGGTCTTCGCTCTAACTTGGCATGCTGATGTTGGTAATATCATGCATATGGTGCCTTGCATTGCTTACTGTATACATTAAAGATGTCATCTGCTTAGTTTAGACATGCTTTGTGTCAATGCCATTTGTTTAGTTTCTTTATCGTATATGTGAATCATGTTGTCTAGCCAGACATCATATATGTGAATTTTTCAATGCCACTCTGGTTAGCCAGTCATCTTATATGTGAATTATATCATGCCATCATTTTTTATTACGTATTAAATTTGTCAACAATTTTAGTACATTCAATTACTCTTCCTGTGCATCAGCCATTCAACATGGTCATAGAAAAATCTGGAGTGGAAACAAGGTCTTTAGAGCAGACAATGCTATCTGACGAAGCACATGTCTTGCTGGTTACCGATAGCTCCTCAGAGGAGGATTCAGAGACAGATGACCAGTCATATTTCCCCCCGAGGTGCATGCCCTAACTTGGCAGGGTTATGTTGCTCATATCGTGCGTATGGTATCTTACATTTCTATGTCATTTGCTTAGTTTAGACATGCTTTGTGTGAATGCCACCTGCTTAGTGTCTAATTACCATATATGTGAATTATGCAATGCCATCTTGTTGCAAGACATTATATATGTGAATTATGCAATATTATCTTGTTGCAAGGCATTATGTATGTGAATTATGCAATGCCATGCTGTTTAGGCAAGCGTCATATATGTGAATTATATCATGCCATCCTTTTTTGTATTTCTCATTGCTTTTGTCGACAATGTTTGTATATTCAACTGCTCTTCCTGTGCATCAGCCATTTGAATTGGTGATGGAGAAATATGGAGTGAAAACAAGGTCTTCAGAGCAGACAATGCTACCTGCTAAAGCAGATATCTTGCTAGTTACAGATAGCTCTTCAGAGGAGGATTCAGAGGCAGATGACCAGTCCTATTATCCCCCTGAGGTGTATGCTCAAACTTGGCAGGGTTATATTACTCATATAATGCATATGTTGTATTGCAATGCTTAGTTTTTACATCATATACACAATATTGAATGCCATCTCCTTAGTTGACACATCATATATGCGATTGCCCTCTGCTCACTTCCTTAGTATATAAATCATATATTTGAATTATGTCATGCCATGATGTTTACATAGACAACATGTATCTGAATTATGGCATGCCAACCCATTTTCTAAAGACATAATATAGTTATATCATCTCATCCTGTTTACATAGTCATCATATTTTAAATTATGTCATTCTATCCGTGAATTATATCATGCCATCATGTTTCCATCGACGGCATGTTTGTGATTTATGGCATGCCAACCACTTTAATAGACACATCGTATAGTTATATCATGTCATCCTGTTTACATAGTCATCATATTTTGAAGTATGTCATTCTATCCTGTTTAGTTAGCCATCATACATGTGAAATTGTGTCATGCTATCCTGTTTAATTAGCCATCATATATGTGAAATTATGTCCTGCTATTCTGTTTGCTTAGACAACATAAATGTGAATTATTTCATGCCATGTTTTCTTCCCTACTATCCATTGCACCTGTCTATCTTACAATGTCTGTACATTCAATTACTTTTCTTGTTTATCAGCCATTTCAATTGGAGGGAGTGATGGTAGTATCTGTGGGAGTAAAAACACGGTCTTCAGAAAAGATCGTGCTACCTGTCGATGCAGATAGAACCACGGTTGTACTTGCCCAAGAACCAGCCCCACCACACATAACCCACACTCATGCAGATTGTACCCCTACCCAGTTGGACAGAGAACCAGCTACACCCCTTCTAACCCCAACCCCAGCAGATAGACACCCAGTTCCCATTGACACAGCACCGTCTCCACCACAGAGCACCCAAACACGAGCAGTTAGTAAGGCAACTGCAGTGCCCAAATCACGAGGACCACCACTCCGAACCCGAAGTCAACGCTTAAAGCAGAAGAAGAATTGTTCTCAGGTCAGGTTCCGTAGCTATGGTTCATACTACTTTGCTCTTGCATCACTGTATTTACTGATACCAACTAATTTCAAATTTGAAGGATGCAATTGAAACTCCAATGGCGCAACAGGTATGTTTTAAACCTGTTTCTTCAACGTGTTTGGCTGTTTGCTGTTGTAACTTGCTCTATGTTGATTTCAGTTTCAATTGAATAAACAGTTATGTTCTCATGCCATGCACATTACAAGTGTTGTTATTGCTGTGTAGTTTCCCACACTTATATTCTGTCTATGCTGCTTTGTCTTAAATAGATATGATTCGAACTGTATCTATCTTGATTTGGCAACATAAACTAGAATGATATAGACCATACAGTGACCATACTACATAGATATATGTTTGTTTCATGCTGTTATCCTGTCCACCTTACTACTGAACTGGTTTACCAAAATGAGTTTCATATACTACATTGTAAACCTGAGATGTGTTTGTTTGTTTCTCTTTTAGAACGCGGATAAAATATTGGAGAAGAGTACCCTGTTATGCAATGGTAAAGGAAGTAATGCAGATAAGGTTCAAGATAGTGAGACATCCCTGTTGGTCTCCAAGAAAGCTGATAAAAACTATATTGAAGACACTGAGACAACCCCAAAGTCATGTCTTGATGTAGTGTTCGAGTTACTGGCTACCACTGCTGGCACCAGCTCTTCGAACTCATTGCCTGAATCAGTTCAGCTTCTTGAGTCTCAACTTCAAGTTGAAAGACATCGATCATATGTTATGCGACAGGAAGCCGAAGGACTAAAGTCCCTGTAGAATTCAGATGCATACTTTCTAGTGCAACAGCAAGCGCTGGAGGACTTAAGCACCAAACAAGAGAAAGTTAATAAGCTTGCTAAGCATCTTTCCAGCATTATGGGTACCCAGGATATTGTTTCTTGAGCTCTTCTGAAGTGGTTTCAGTTCTGGACTTGTTTTGCTGCGGCGTTTATATGCTGCTGTGTTCCCTATATTTGCACTAGTGGAGAACTTTGATGCCCAGTGGATGTAATATGTGTAATAGCCGTGATAGCCTAGTGTAAGTTGCTTGCTTATTTATTTCCTTGTTGTCTTGTTTATTTGTTTGCTTGTAGTCAGTGCAGTTCTTTTTCTGCGGTTTGCTAGTGGCTGCAATAACCTATTTTTTAAAACTAGGCCACAATAACCATGGGCTAATATTTACTGTAGTGACACTAGGCCTCCTACGGGCCGTAGAAACAGTGGGCCTTCTACGGGCCGTATAAACAGTGGGCCTTCTACGGGCCGTAGAAACAGTGGGCCTTCTACGGGCCGTAGAAACAATGGGCCTTCTATGGGCCATAGAAACAATGGGCCTTCTACGGGTCGTATCATCAATGGGCCTTATACGGGCCGTATCATCGATTGGCCAAATGTGGGCCAAATAGACCGTATTCTGGCCGTAAATGGGCTAGAGTTGGAATCGTCCGTTCATGGGCTGAACATAACGGGCCATCATTAATAGGCCGTATTTGATGACGCTATGAAAACGGCCCAACGTATTAACGAACCACAAACGGGCCGACTGTAACCACGGGCTGAATTTGGCCCATAAGCAGAAAATGACAGTAACGGGCCGTAAGTAAACAACTGCTGGAAAATAGACCAAGAATAAATGGGCTCTGAGAAGGCCGAAAGATAACATGGGCTGGAAACGGCCCAACGGAATAATGGGCCGTTAATGGGTATAAAGTGATACACTGTTCTTTACGGACCAGTTTCACCACGGGCCGTTAATGAGTGTAAAGTGATACACTATTCATTATGGGCCAGTTTCACCACGGGCCATTAATAGGCCAAGAGTTACATAGGGCCTCATATGGGCCGAAAGACGTCATGGGCCATACATGGGCCAGAAGTGAAAACGGGCTGGAATCATATTGGATGGCCCAGATGACACTACTGGGCCTAATTCGAATAGGGCGTAACGGGCCTTGGGTTAGCGGGCTGTAATGGGCTATATGCGAATAGGCTGTTAACAGGCTTTCCATGGGCCGGCCCGCCACCTTTTGACCAAGTCAAACGGGCCGGCCTTTTCACAGGAATGGGCCTCTGTTGGGCCATGCCACGTGTCGACGTACCATAGGCGCCTCCTGTCCAATGAGTGGATGACATATGTCCTAGCGATGAGCCGACACGTGTTTCCTCCAGCCAATGATGATTTTACACGTGGAAAATCCCCATGTGTCAGGGCTGTTAACGGGTTATCGGATCCAAAACCCGACCCGATAGCTTAACGGCATTCCGTTACGATGGATGCCACGTGTCGGTCACCCTTGACAAATGCACTTCTGTGACGCGCGATTTATCGTCATGGAAGTGGACACTTCCGTGATGATAATTTTGGTAATGTCATGGACCACTTCTACGACTACACATGTATGACTATCTTGATTCTGTCATAAAATCGTCATGGATGTACATGCATGACAGAAAACGCGACCTACTGTGACAAACATGTATCATCACGAAAGTGTATTTTTTTGTAGTGAGACTGACTGACGAGATTGGAAACCTCGAGGTCAAGAAGGACGAGTTAGAATCTTATCTGGGCCAGCTTGCTGCAAAACTGGTCTTAAAGCTTGAAGGTATTGTTGTTCGACTGACTTGTTGCAGTCGATTGATAGGTCTAATCATATTGTCGACTCACTATTTACTCAACTGTGCAGAACTTTGCCAGGACTTTGAAGCAGAAACTAGGCGGGTCGAGATGGATCTCGATCCCATAAATTGTCCAGCCAAAGATGATGTCACAATGAATGTGCTGCGGTTGGAATCTCGCATGGACAATGCAGTTGCTTATCTTGCCCGTATGAAGGCGGCGATGACTCGGGTTGATGCTGAACTCTGGCCTCAGGCGGAACTGTCTCAAGACCTCGAGTCTCTGATGGCTCGACTGAATCAAATAGCTGACCGAGTGCAAGAATGGAAGAAATCATCTGCTCGCTGCGGCGCTTATGTCGCCCTGTCATTGGTTTGAGTGCACTGCAAGGATGTGATACGTTTCCGTTGTATCTACTTTTCCAGACACTTTTGCCCTTGTTTTGGACTCTAACTTGCATGATTTGAATGGAACTAACCCGGATTGACACTGTTTTCAGCAGAATTACCATGGTGTTATTTATGTGCAGAAACAAACATTCTCGGAATGACCTGAAACTTCACGGAGCAACTTTTTGGAAAATATAAAAAATACCTGCAAAAGATGAAGGCCAGGGGGCCCACCACCTGTCCACAAGGGTGGGAGGCACGCCTACCCCCCTAGGGCGCGCCCGCTACCTCGTGGCCCCCCTGGAGCTCCTCCGACTCCAACTCTATACATTGTGTTTCGGGGAGAAAAAAATCAGAGAGAAGAATTCATCACGTTTTACGATACGGAGCCACCGCCAAGCCCTAAAACCTCTCGGGAGGGCTGATCTGGAGTCCGTTCGGGGCTCCGGAGAGGGGAATCCATCGCCATCTTCATCATCAACCATCCTCCATCACTAATTACATGATGCTCACCGCCGTGCGTGAGTAATTCCATCGTAGGCTTGTTGGGCGGTGATGGGTTGGATGGGATCTATCATGTAATCGAGTTAGTTTTGTTAGGTTTTGATCCCTAGTATCCACTATGTTTTGAGATTGATGTTGCTATGACTTTGCTATGCTTAATGCTTGTCACTAGGGCCAGAGTGCCCTGATTTCAGATCTGAACCTATTATGTTTTCATCAATATATGAGAGTTCTTGATCCTATCTTGCAAGTCTATAGTCACCTATTATGTGTTATGATCCGTTAACCCCGAAGTGACAATAATCGGGATACTTACCGGTGATGACCGTAGTTTGAGGAGTTCATGTATTCACTATGTGTTAATGCTTTGTTCCGGTACTCTATTAAAAGGAGGCCTTAATATCCCTTAGTTTTCGTAAGGACCCCGCTGCCACGGGAGGGTAGGACAAGAGATGTCATGCAAGTTCTTTTCCATAAGCACGTATGACTATATTCGGAATACATGCCTACATTACATTGATGAACTGGAGCTAGTTCTGTGTCACCCTAGGTTATGACTGTTACATGATGAACCGCATCTGGCATAATTCTCCATCACCGATCCATTGCCTATGAGCTTTCCATATATTGTTCTTCTCTTATTTACTTTCCCGTTTCTATTGCTATCATCGCTACAAAATACCAAAACATTACTTTTACTACTGTTACCTTTTGCTACCGTTACCACTACTATCATATTACTTTGCTACTAAATACTTTGCTGCAGATACTAAGTTTCCAGGTGTGGTTGAATTGACAACTCAGCTGCTAATACTTGAGAATATTCTTTGGCTCCCCTTGTGTCGAATCAATAAATTTGGGTTGAATACTTTACCCTCGAAAACTGTTGCGATCCCCTATACTTGTGGGTTATCAAGACTATTTTCTGGCGCCGTTGCCTGGGAGCATAGCTCTATTCCTTGAGTCACTTGGGATTTATATCTGCTTATCATTATGAAGAACTTGAAAGATCCAAGAACCAAGATTTATCCCTCAACTACGAGGGGAGGTAAGGAACTGCCATCTAGCTCTGCACTTGATTCACCTTCTGTTTTGAGTAAGCTTGCGGCACCTAAACCTGCTTCTGCTATTCGTTCTGATATGTCGCATGTTATTGATGATGCCACTTCTGCTATACATGATACTTATGATGAAACTACTTCTATGCTTGATACTACTGTGCCACTTGGTGAATTTGTTGATGAACAACTTGCTAGGGCTAGAGAGATTGAAAATATTGAATCTGATAATACTGATGAAATTGATGATGAAGACTTGCCTGTTATTCCTGAGGGTTATGTTTTTGATAAAGAAGCTTCCTTAGCTATTTTAGCTTGCAAAGATAGATACGAACTTAAGAGGTTATTAGCTAAATGGAATAAGCAATCTCTAAATGCTAGAATGAAACCTGACCCTGCTTTTCCTACTTCACCTATCTGTGTTACCGATAAGGATTATGAATTCTCTGTTGATCCTGATATAATTACTTTGGTTGAATCTGATCCTTTTCATGGCTATGAATCTGAAACTGTTGTGGCACATCTTACTAAATTAAATGTTATAGCTACCCTGTTCACTAATGATGAGAGAACTCACTACTTTTATATCCTTAAAATATTTCTGTTCTCATTAAAGGGTGATGCTAAGATATGGTTTAATTCTCTTGATCCTGGTTGTGTGTGTAGTCCCCAGGATATGACTTATTACTTCTCTACTAAATATTTCCCTGCTCATAAGAAACAAGTTGCTTTAAGGGATATATATAATTTTGCGCAAATTGAAGAAGAGAGTCTCCACAAGCTTGGGGGAGGCTTCTCCAATTACTTAATGCTTTGCCTGATCATCCTCTTAAGAAAAATGAAATACTTGATATCTTTTATAATGGACTAACCGATGCCTCCAGAGATTACCTGGATAGTTGTGTTGGTTCTGTTTTCAGGGAAAGAACACCGGATGAAGCTGAAATTCTATTGAATAATATGTTGACAAATGAAAATAATTGGACACCTCCGGAGCCAATTCCTGAGCCTATTCCTAAACCAACTCCGAAGAAGAGGGGTATTCTATTTCTCAGGCCTGAAGATATGCAATAGGCAAAGAAATCTATGAAAGAAAAAGGTATTAAAGCTGAAGATGTTAAGAATTTACCTCCTATTGAAGAAATACATGGTCTTAATTTACCGCCTGTTGAAGAAACATATGATCTTAATCCTTTACCTATTGAAGAAACTCATGGTCTTGATAACCCGACACAGGTAGTAAAGGTAAATTCTCTCTATAGATATGATAAAGCTGAAATCCCATTTACTAAGTTTGCTAGCCCATGCTTAGATGAGTTTGATAAATTTATGGTTAAGCAAGAAGATTTTAATGCTTATTTTGGTAGACAATTGAAATACAATTCAAATATGCTTGAACACTTGGGTGATTATATGGCTAATGTCAAAGGTGAACTTAAACTTATTAGTAAACATGCTTCTATGGTTACCACTCAAGTAGAACAAGTACTTAAAGCTCAAAATGATTTGCTCAATGAATTGAATAGTAAGGATAATGATAATGTTGTTAGAGTTATGACTAGAGGTGGTAGAATGACTCAGGAACCTTTGTATCCTGAAGGCCACCCTAAGAGAATTGAGCAAGATTCTCAGAGAAATAATATAGATGCACCTAGTCCTTCTAAAAGGAAGAAAAATAAAAATGATAGGACTTTGCATGCTTCTAGTGAACCTGTTATTGAAACACCTGAGAATCCAAATGATATTTCTATTTCTGATGCTGAAACTCAATCTGGTAATGAACCTGAAACTAGTAATAATGTTAATGATAATGTTCATGATGATGCTCAACCTAGTAATGATAATGATATAGAAATTGAACCTGCTGTTGATCTTGATAACCCACAATCAAAGAATCAATGTTATGATAAGAAAGACTTTGTTGCTAGGAAACATGGTAAAGAAAGAGAACCATGGGTTCAGAAACCCATGCATTTCCCTCCCAAACCATCCAAGAAAAAGGATGATGAGGATTTTGAGCGCTTTGCTGAAATGATTAGACCTATCTTTTTGTGTATGTGATTAACTGATATGCTCAAAATGAATCCTTATGCTAAGTATATGAAAGATATTGTTACAAATAAAAGAAAGATACCGAAAGCTGAAATTTCCACCATGCTTGCTAATTATACTTTTAAGGGTGGAATACCAAAGAAACTTGGAGATCCCGGTGTACCAACTATACCATGCTCCATTAAAAGAAACTATGTTAAAACTGCTTTATGTGATCTTGGAGCCGGTGTTAGTGTTATGCCTCTCTCTTTATATCGTAGACTTGATTGAATAAGTTGACACCTACTGAAATATCTTTGCAAATGGCTGATAAATCAACTGCTATACCTGTCGGTATTTGTGAGGATGTGCCTGTTGTAGTTGCAAACGTTACTATTTTAACGGACTTTGTTATTCTTGATATTCCCGAGGACGATAGTATGTCTATTATTCTTGGAAGACCCTTTTTGAATACTGCAGGGGCTGTTATTGATTGCACTAAAGGCAATGTCACTTTTCATGTTAATGGTAATGAGCACATGGTACACTTTCCGAGGAAACAACCTCAAGTGCATAGTATCAACTCTATTGGAAAAATTCCATCGACTATATTTGGAGGTTTTGAATTTCCTCTTCCTACTGTCAAGAAGAAATATGATATTCTTATTATTGGGGATGTGCAGATCCCCGTTGAGGTAACATAGTGTTATTCGAAATTTCTCTGGTTCCATGTTATTCAGAATGAGTTCGTTAACAAGACTTGATCAACCTTGTTAGTGGATTCCTTTTGATGAGCATGAGACGGATGCAACTAGAAGGCACAACCTTCTGTACCCTCCTTTTACTTTCTATTATTTATATTAAATAAAATAAAAATAAGTATTTTCTGTCTGTTATCTGATTATCCGTACAATATAAAAATACCCCGAAAATAAAAGTTCTCCAAATGCCCTAAAATTTAAATATGATTTTTTCTGGAATATTTGAGAATATTTGGCACCGAGAACACAACAGGAGGAGCTGGCACCTGGCCACGAGGGTCAGGGACGCGCCCTACCCCCCTGGGCGCGCCCCCTGCCTCGTGGGCCGATGGTGGCCCTCCTCCACTTATCCTTTCACCCACACACTCCTTCTTCCTCCCCCAAACACGAATATCCAGTTCATACCCGAGTCCAAGCTCGTTTTGCTGCCATTTTTGATCTCCTTGCTCAAAGCACCTCTCACAAAACTGCTTGGGGAGATTGTTCCTTGGTATGTGACTCCTCCATTGGTCCAATTAGTTTTTGTTCTAGTGCTTTATTCATTGCAAATTTTTGCTGCTTAGGTGACCCTGTTCTTGAGCTTGCATGTCAAATTTATATGGTCAAAAGTAGTTTTGATGCATGATATAGGCCCTAGGCACTTGTAGGAGTAGTTGCTATCAATATTATTGAGTTTGGTTTACTTTTATTTTGAAGTTACTAAAAAATTCAGAATTTTTCAGAGGAAGAAAAATGCTTAGGAAAATGTTCTAAGGTGGTTCCTCAAGGAAGCAAGGACCCAGGCTTGAATGCGTGATGCTGATGATGAGCCACCAAGAGACGCTCCAGTGCGTCCCTGTGAGTGGCCTTCTGAAAACTTTATGGATCAAGTGGGAATTAAGGAAGAATTCAACGCATATTTGCGTAACGCTGATCTTGTGAGCTTCGAGGAAGAGAAGTGCAGCCAGTATCACAATCTCACTAGTTCCTTTGTGAGGAGGTTTGAATTTTCATCTTCACGTAATTCTCCAACTGTCGTGTTTGATCTTTATGAAAATTCTTATACTATGGACTTAGAGGATTTTACCACTGCTTGCAAACTTCCACAATGGGGTAGTATAAGGGATCCTCGCAAATCTGAATTTAGAGATTTTCTTGCTAGCATATATAACTGTGGGAGAATCTAGAGATATACACAAGCTACCATAGGGAGCATTCACTTTCCTGCTATACATTATTTTGCTCTCTTCATAGGTAGATGCATTAATGGTAAAGATGAGGCATGTCATATGTGTGTCCCTGACCTTAGTATTCTTAGGAGTGCTGTGTTAGGAGATAAATCTTATAATATGGGAGCCATTGTTGCATGTAGGTTGCATCTTAATAGATTTAATGGAGATTTCTTTGGAGGAATTTATGCAACACGCATAGCTAATTTTCTTGGTGTAGCCATACGCGAAGATGATATTGAATTACCCCCTGCTTACCTAGACTTTAATGCTATGGTTCACCACCAGTTTGTCGAGAGGAATGAATCACCTCTCCAGTATCGACTAATCTTTGACACACGTCGTGTTGTCCATATTACTCTCCCTGCTCCTGCCTTCTTTGATCATCAGGCAAAAGGAAGATATGTTATTACCAGAGAGGAAGCAGATGAGTACGAGAGGAGAGCGGAGGCCGCTCGTCGCCACGCTGCAGCTCAGGAGGCGATAGCCGCTACATCTCAGTATGACCCCAGCTATTACTATGGATATCAGCCAGCCCAGCCGTGGCCATAGACCAACTTAGGTCAAAAGCCTAAGCTTGGGGGAGTACGTATTTCCCACTGACTTTACATTTATGCTCACACATTCATTGCTAGATGTCGGTGCTCATACTTTTTAATTGTATCATCCATGCTAGTTTATTTTCTTTTTATGCTTTCTTTTTGTGTGTTTAATAAACCTTAAGAAAAAACCAAAAAAATTTAGTTGTAGCTTCTAATTAGTTTACTTCCAATGCTTGTAGTAGTAATTAAAAAGAAAACCCAAAAAGATTTCCTGTTCTTCTTTTACTTGTTGGGAGCTCTCCCGTGTAAATAGTTTTATTTCTTTTCTTTTCTTTGGGGTTCGATAGGAGAATACCATAATTAAATTGTTGAAGTGGCTCTTATATGCATTATTGTTGATCTGACAAAAGAGCCCATATTGTCTTGTCTTCTCGTGTTTATTGAATGCTTGTAGATTCCAGCTTAGTCCAATGCACGTGCACTATTATTATTATTATTATTATTATTATTATTATTATTATTATTATTATTATTATTCACATCGTTCGGTCGTGCAAGTGAAAGGCAATTATGATGATATATGATGAACTGACTGAGATGAGAAAAGCTAGTATGAACTTGACCTCTTTTGTTTTTGTAAATATGATTAGTTCATCGTTCCTGATTCAGCCTATTATGAATAAACATGTTTTCAATGACAACTAGAGATCATAGTTTCTTGTGCCATGCTTGATTAGCTATGAGTTATAATGGTTTACCTTGCGTGCCAACATGCTATTAAAATGGTTGTGATGTGGTATGATAGGGTGGTATCCTCCTCTGAATGATTTAAGTGACTTGACTTGGCGCATGTTCACGCATGTAGTTGAAACAAAATCAACATAGCCTTCACGATATTTATGTTCATGGTGGATTATATCCTACTCATGCTTGCATTCGGTGTTGATTAATTTTAATGCATGTTCATGACTGTTGTCGCTCTCTAGCTGGCCGCTTCCCAGTCTTTTGCTAGCCTTCACCTGTACTAAGCGGGAATACTGCTTGTGCATCCAACTCCATAAACCCCAAAGTTATTCCATATGAGTCCACCATACCTACCTATATACGGTATCTACCTGCCGTTCCAAGTAAATTTGTATGTGCCAAACTCTAAACCTTCAAATAAATATCCTGTTTTGTATGCTCGAATAGCTCATGTATCAACTAGGGTTGTCCGTATCTTCCATGTTAGGCGGGTTATTCTCAAGAGGAGTGGACTCCGCTCCTCACTCACGAGATAAATGGCTGGTCACCGGGATGCCCAGTCCCATGCTTTATGCAAACTAAATCAAAATAATTGCAAACAAAACTCCCCCTGGGACTCTTGTTAGTTGGAGGCACTCGTTGTTTCGAGCAAGCCATGGATTGATGCTTGTTGGTGGAAGGGGGAGTATAAACTTTACCATTCTGTTTGGGAACCGCCTATAATGTGTGTAGCATGGAAGATATTGCCATCTCTTGGTTGTTATGTTGACAATGAAAGTATACCGCTCAAAATATTATTCACCTCTGTTTCAAAACCGAGCTCTGGCACCTCTACAAATCCCCGCTTCCCTCTGTGAAGGGCCTATCTATTTACTTTTATGCTGAGTCATCATCCTCTTATTAAAAAGCACCAGTTGGAGAGCACCGCTGTCATTTGGATTCATTATTGTTAGTTTACATTGAGTATGACTTGACTGGATCTCTTTTACCATGAATTACAATGTCTAGTCAGTCCTTGGTCTTTAAAGGTGCTCTGCATCTATGTTTTGCAGTCTCAGAAAGGGCTAGCGAGATACCATCTTGTTATATCATATTTTGATTGTTTTGAGAAAGTGTTGTCATCTGAGATTTATTATTATTGCTCGGTAGTTGATTATGCTATTGATATGAGTAACTTGAGACCTAAGCGTTATTGCGAATGTGGTTAGTTATAATCTTTGCTGAAAACTTGAATGCTGGATTTACATATTTACAACAACAAGAGGAAACAGAGTTTGTAAAAGTTTTTCTTTATCACTTTCAGTTTGTCAACTGAATTGCTTGAGGACAAGCAAAGGTTTAAGATTGGGGGAGTTGATACGTGTCCATCGTATCTACTTTTCCAAACACTTTTGCCCTTGTTTTGGACTCTAACTTGCATGATTTGAATGGAACTAACCCGGACTGACGTTGTTTTCAGCAGAATTACCATGGTGTTATTTATGTGCAGAAACAAACGTTCTCGGAATGACCTGGAACTTCACGGAGCAACTTTTAGGAAAATATAAAAAATAACTACAAAAGATGAAGGCCAGGGGGCTCACCACCTGTCCACGAGGGTGGGGGGTGCGCCTGCCCCCCTAGGGCGCCCCCCTACCTCGTGGGCCCCCTGGAGCTCCTCCGACTCCAACTCCAACTCTATATATTGTGTTTCGGGGAGAAAAAAATCAGAGAGAAGAATTCATCGCGTTTTACGATACTGAGCCGCCGCCAAGCCCTAAAACCTCTCGGGAGGGCTGGTCTGGAGTCCGTTCGGGGCTCCGGAGAGGGGAATCTGCCGCCATCGTCATCATCAACCATCCTCCATCACCAATTTCATAATGCTCACCGCCGTGCGTGAGTAATTCCATCGTAGGCTTGCTAGACGATGATGGATTGGATGGGATCTATCATGTAATCGAGTTAGTTTTGTTAGGATTTGATCCCCAGTATCCACTATGGTCTGAGATTGATGTTGCTATGACTTTGCTATGCTTAATGCTTGTCACTAGGGTCCGAGTGCCATGATTTCAGATCTGAACCTATTATGTTTTCATCAATATATGAGAGTTCTTGATCCTATCTTGCAAGTCTATAGTCACCTATTATGTGTTATGATCCGTTAACCCCGAAGTGACAATAATCGGGATACTTACCGGTGATGACCGTAGTTTGAGGAGTTCATGTATTCACTATGTGTTAATGCTTTGTTCCGGTACTCTATTAAAAGGAGGCCTTAATATCCCTTAGTTTCCATAAGGACCCCGCTGCCACGGGAGGGTAGGACAGAAGATGTCATGCAAGTTCTTTTCCATAAGCACGTATGACTATATTCGGAATACATGCCTACATTACATTGATGAACTGGGGCTAGTTCTGTGTCACCCTAGGTTATGACTGTTACATGATGAACCGCATCCGGCATAATTCTCCATCACCGATCCATTGCCTACGAGCTTTCCATATATTGTTCTTCGTTTATTTATTCTCCCGTTGCTATTGCTATCATCACTACAAAATACCAAAACATTACTTTTCTATTGTTACCTTTTGCTACCGTTACCACTACTATCATATTACTTTGCTACTAAATACTTTGCTGCAGATACTAAGTTTCCAGGTGTGGTTGAATTGACAACTCAGCTGCTAATACTTGAGAATATTCTTTGGCTCCCCTTGTGTCGAATCAATAAATTTGGGTTGAATACTTTACCCTCGAAAACTGTTGCGATCCCCTATACTTGTGGGTTATCAGGATGTCAAAGAAGACAAGCTGGCAGAGGTCAAGGTTGCTAACACCAAAAAGCACACTTTCCAGTCCTTCATGGATACTTTCCTTGACGCCGCCACTCGCATCGCAGACAGCATAGACCTTGACAGTTTCTGCGATCCAGCCAGTCCTTCTCCTGACGAGTGATCGAAAAACATTATGCTTCACCTTTATTTGCCTCGGAATGCCGAGTGATCGTGTAATCGTTAAACTCCTTCAGGCTTGATGCCTGAGTAATTTAATCTGTGGTCTGGAACCTTAGGATTTATCTGAACTTGGCTTATCTCTGAATATGCTTGTGTTTGCCTTTGAGTGGAACTTGTTCTTCACTTGGAATAGTATTTGAACTTGTGCTGCAACTCTGAGGGAAACGTAACAGTCGACCTGCACCTCATCGTCCTTACGGATCAGGATGGAGCGTACATTGTACTTGTGGCGCAGTTCTGAGAAGAAGGTCGCAGTCGACCTGCACCTCGTCGTCCTTGCGGATCAGGATGGAGTGCACGTTGTACTTGTGGCGTAGTTCCGAGGAGAAGGTCGCAGTCGACCTGCACCTCATCGTCCTTGCGGATCAGGATGGAGCGCATGTTGTACTTGTGGCGCAGCTCTGAGGAGAAGGTCGCAGTCGACCTGCACCTTGTCGTCCTTGCGGATCAGGATGGAGCGCATGTTGTACTTGTGGCGCAGCTCTAAGGAGAAGGTCACAGTCGACCTGCACCTCGTCGTCCTTGCGGATCGGTATGTGTTTCAAACTTAGGCGAGTACTGGACTGCAGCTAAGCCCCCGAGTGAGAGGGTTGCTCACCAATCGGTAAGATTTTTTAAACTTAGGCGAGTACTGTACTGCAGCTAAGCCCCCGAGTGAGAGGGTTGCTCACCACTCGGTAGGATTTTCTTTAAACTTAGGCGAGTACTGGACTGCAGCTAAGCCCCTGAGTGAGAGGGTTGCTCACCACTCGGTAGGATTTTCTTTAAACTTAGGCGAGTACTGGACTGCAGCTAAGCCTCCGGGTGAGAGGGTTGCTCACCACTCGGTAGGATTTTCTTTAAACTTAGGCGAGTACTGGACTCCAGCTAAGCCCCCGAGTGAGAAGGTTGTTCACCACTCGGGAGGATTTTTCAAACTTAAGCGAGTAATGGACTGCATCTAAGCCCCTGAATGAGAGGGTTGCTCACCACTCGATAGGATTTTTCACACTTAGGCGAGTATTGGACTGCAGCTAAGCCCGCGAGTGAGAGGGTTGCTCACCACTCGGTAGGATTTTTCAAACTTAGGCGAGTACTGGACTGTAGCTAAGCCCCCGAGTGAGACGTTTGCTCACCACTCGGTAGGATTTTCCAAACTTAGGCGAAACGGATTCGCAACTAAGCCTCCGAGTGAGAGGGTTGCTCACCACTCGGTAGGATTTTTCAAACTTAGGCGAGTACTAGACTGCAGATAAGCCCCCGAGTGAGAGGGTTGCTCTTCACTCGGTGGGATTTTTTCAAACTTAGGCGAGTACTGGACTGCAGTTAAGCCCCCGAGTGAGAGGGTTGCTCTTCACTCGGTGGGATTTTTTCAAACTTAGGCGAGTATTGGACTGCAGCTAAGCCCCCGAGTGAGAGGGTTGCTCTTCACTCCGTGAGATTTTTCAAACTTAGGCGAGTACTGGACTGCAGCTAAGCTCCCGAGTGAGAGGTTTGCTCACCACTCGGTAGGATTTTTCAAACTTAGGAGAAACGGATTCGCAGCTAAGCCTCCGAGTGGGAGCTTTGCTCACCACTCGGTAGGATTTTTTCGAACTTAGGCGAAACGGGTTCGCAGCTAAGCGCCCGAGTGGGAGCATTTTTCACCACTCGGTAGGATTTTTCGAACTTAGGCGAAACGGGTTCGCAGCTAAGCCACCCACTGGGGGATTTAGAGCATATGAAAAAGGAACAATAATCATTTATGAGACTGTAAAAACTGTGTCTTTGATAATCAAACTAGAAGGTATTTCTTATTACATCTCAACTGTCTGAATGCTTAAGTGTAAAAGGGGCGGAGCAGCTCCGCATTCCAAGCGCGTGGCTCGTCTTTCTTGTGCTCGACATTGTATAAGTGGTATGCTCCGTTGTGGAGCACTTTGGTGACAATGAAGGGGCCTTCCCAAGCAGGAGTGAGCTTGTGTGGTTTCTGCTGATCCACTCGAAGAACCAAGTCTCCCTCTTGAAATGCTCGACCCTCACGTTTCTGGCGTGGAATCGATGCAGGTCTTGACTGGTAAATGGTCGACCGGATCAGGGCCATCTCTCTTTCCTCTTCTAGGAGATCAACTGCGTCTTGCCGAGCCTGTTCTGCTTCATCTTCTGAGAAAAGCTCGACTCGGGGTGCTGTTGACACACGAACACGTCACGTGTACCCTCGACGCCGGGGGTGATGCACCGCAGCTCACGTCGAAGGAGACCCGACCGACAGCGCGATACATAAGACAGTCGACAGGCGCTTTTGCAGACCCGAAAACCCCACACCCCCGGGATGGACCCCGTCAGGGAGTGCAGCGGCTATGGGCTGCCCTAGGTCGATTCGCTCGCCCCTAGAGCCTCGGGATTCGCAGCTCTCAAACACGAAGAACAGCGAAGAACGAGAGAGAAAAACGGTGGAGAGATAAAACGTAGATGAAAAGGTAGTATATTGATTTGTTCGATTCCGTGTTGTTCAATCGGCCATCACCCCCAACATATATAGGAGGCGTCTGGACTTCTCGTACAAGCAAAGAATTCATCTAGGCTTTCCTTACAAAAAATTACATTAATTCACGTCCTAGAGTCCTAGTTCTATTCCAACTCGGATTCAGTTTGAATCTGGCCCAATTTTTGTCTTCCTCCTTGCACGGGCCGTCGAGCTTGCATATGACCTCCGATCAAGACGGCCCAAATATGAAACTTATGCACCTCGACGAGACGAACAATCCTTATGTTGAACACTTTTCCAAATAAGACCATCTTGAATATTCTATGAAGCCATCTTTAATATCCAGTCGGACTCGGTCATGTAACGGTCTGGATTGTCCGAGTCTCGTAGTGAACTTACAGGCTGTATACTATCTCATATGATAATGACTCCAAAACCAAAGTTCACCGTTTTGACGATGCCCACAACTTCCGTGTTGATCACTTTTCTATCCGAGGTCATCTGGATTACCTTTCGGGCACGTCTTCAGTTTCACTCGGATCCGAGCTCATCCACTCGGATATTAGAGTTTTTCGTCCGACTAGACCTTTTCACTCGGATGTTAGTCTTTCACTCGGAATACAACCTTTCACTCGGATGACTATAATTTCACTCGGAAGACAATCTTTTACTCGGATGACTATATTTCGCTCGGAAGGCAATATCTTACTCGAACGTCAAGTTTTCATTCCGATGGTAATCTTTTCACTCGGAATAACTTCACTCGGATGATAATTTCACTCGGATTACAATATTTTCACTCGGAAGCCAATCTTTTACTCGATCGATAAGTTTTTCACTCGACCTTTTACTCGATCGGTAGGTTTTCACTCGGATGGTAAACTTTTCAGTCGGATTTCCCGACTGAAAACACAACCTGATCTTGATTTGCCTCTCCAGGTTGCATACGACCTCGGATTGAGACAAATTTTATATGAAAAACGATCAGCTCGACGAGACAAAACTTTTTCGTATTGAAGATTTCTCTATTCAAGGCCGTCTTGATGGCCGAATTACTCGCGCAACCTATCAGACAAGTGTCTGGCACCTCGCGCCATATTTCCGTTGAGATTCGGTCTGCAGTGTATTGCCTCTAACTTTTGCATATGAACTCGGATTGAGATGATTTATATATCAAAATCGATTGCCTCGACGAGATGAAGACAATTCCTTAAGAGTGCTCCTTCATCCGAGGTCATATTGAAGACGTGATTGGCAAAAAACCACTCGGAACATTGAATTATGCCACTCGGAGTATAGTTTCGGTCTGTAAGATAAAGTCGAATGAATATAATCGAAACATCAAAGTGGTTCCACTCGGCGACGTGAATCTTTTCATGCTGAAAACCCATTCACTCGAGACCATCTTCATTGCAATCTGTATCTTGCCAAAATCAGGTGTCAACACATGCCCGCCTGTTTTTCGGCAAAGCTTGCACGCCGAAAAATAATATGCATAGTGTTTGTTCTAAGGACGATATCAACACTCCATTGGCCATTTATTTTTCTCAGGGAAATAATTATGCATCGGCCATGTTTGTGCTAAGGGCGATAATCGTATATCGGCCGTTGCCTACTTAGGCTTCCTCCCACACACTCGGGTGGTATTTCTTCAAATATTTGCCATTGAGAGCTCGAGGTAACAGTGCCCCTTGTATTGATTCCACCAAATATGAATTTCCGGGAACAACTCTTGTAATTCTAAAAGGACCTTCCCAACTTGGAGACCACTTCCCGAATTTTCTATCTCTTGAACCAATCGGCAGGATCACTTTCCAGACGAGATCACCAACTTGAAAATTCTTCAACTTAACTTTCTTATTGTAAGCTCTTGCAACCCTCAACTTGTCTCTCTCTATGGACTTCAAAGCAACCAAACGTTTATCGGCAACCTCATCAATATTGTCCATCATCAAGTTATAAAATTCTACTGCCGATAAATCATTTTGTTTGGCTATTCTCAAAGCATTCAAATTTACTTCCACTGGTAAAACGACCTCTTGACCATATACTAGCTCATATGGGGTCACCTTCGTAGCACCATGCCTTGAAATTCTATGTGCCCACAAAGCTTCAGACAACAAATCATGCCATCTCCTTGGATTATCTTCAATCTTTTTCTTGATGAGTTTGATTAAAATTTTATTGCTAGACTCAGCTTGTCCATTAGCTTGGGCATAATATGGAGAGGAATTAAGCAACTTTATGTTATAAGATCCGGCAAACTCTCTGACTTGGTGTGACATGAAAGATGAACCTTGATCTGTTGTTAATGTTTGAGGAATACCGAATCTATGAATAATGTGCCTGGTTATGAATTGAATTACCTTTGTATGTGTCATGTTCTTGAGAGGTACTGCTTCAGACCATTTAGTGAAATAATCAGTTGCCACCAATACGAACCGATGCCCATTTGAGGAAGATGGATGAATTTGCCCAATAAAGTCTAAACCCCATCCTCTGAAAGGCCACGACTTGATAATAGGATGCAACATAGCAGCAGGAGCCAATTGAATATCACCAAATTTTTGACAAACTTCGCACCCTTTATAATATCTGAAGCAATCATTAATCATAGTCGGCCAATAAAACCCAGCACGTCGCAATAACCATTTCATCTTGGGAGCCGACTGGTGAGTCCCACAAATGCCTTCATGTACCTCTCCCATAGCAACTCTTGCCTGGTCCTCATCCAAACACTTTAGAAGAACATCATCGACTGTTCGGCGATAAAGAGCATCATCTCTCATTGTATACTTGAAAGCCATACGCCGAACAACTGTGTCCACCCTTTCACTCGGATTGCACAAGTAATCAATAATGGGCTTCCTCCAGTCTGGATTGTCACCTGCACTAGACTTTTTTTTAATGGCCGAATCAGTGGGTTCAGGTTCGGCCTCTCCCATATTGGCAAGACAAGACATCGGTCTTTGAGAGATATGAAACATGCCATGATCAACATGATATCCAGATGCTTGTTGTGCCAATTCATTTGCTTTCCAATTGTCATGTCTAGATATATGAGCAATGCTAAAGCAATCCAAAGTAGAAATTATATCTAGACATCTATCAAGATAAACAGTAAGTGATTCGTCCAAACACTGAAAGACTTTGGATATTTGCTGCACCACTAGTAACGAATCACCATAAGCCTCAATATGTGTAACACCTATAGCAAGTAACATCTCTAGGCCGAATAATAATGCTTCATATTCGGCTTGATTGTTTGTACAAAAATACTCTAAGCGGCATGAGGCTTCAAAAACAACACCATGAGGAGATATGTAAACAATACCAACACCTTGGCCATTGGTACAAACTGAACCATCAAAATATAATCTCCATGGTACTATTGAGGCAAGGTTTATATCAACATCATGCTTGTCATCAATCCGATGTTCAACAATAAAATTAGCAATGATTTGGCCTTTCATGAATTTTAGAGATTCATAGGCCAAATCATATTCAATCAAAGCATAAGCCTACTTGCCAATTCTACCACTAAGAATTGGTCTATGCAACATGTATTTAATGACATCGGTCTGACAAGCTACTATGCAAGCACTTGGTACTAAATAATGTCTCAATTTTATGCAAGCATAATATAAACACAGACATAATTTTTCAATAAATGTATACCTTGTCTCTGCGTCCAATAGGCGGCGGCTCAAATATGTGATGGCATGCTCTTTTCCTTCAGTCTCTTGAGTTAGAACAACACCAATAACTCCTTCCTCTGCTGCAATAAAGTCTGAAGGGTTCCCTATGCTTGGGTGCTTTCATCACCGGAGGAGTGCACAAATAATTCTTGATCATATCAAATGCTTCTTGCTGTTTTGCCCCCCCCCCCAAGTGAAATCAGCATCATTCTTTAACCGAAGGATAGGAGTAAATGCATCAACTTTCCCTGATAGATTAGCTATGAACCTTCTCAAATAATTGACCTTGCCAAGAAACTTTTGCATATCTCTCTTGCATGTTGGAGCCTCCACTTTATGTATGACCTCTATCTTTTTGGGATCAATCTCTATGCCATCTTCATGAATAATAAAACCCCAAAACTTGCCAGCTGATACACCGAATGCACACTTTAAAGGATTCATCTTCAGTCCATACCTTTTCATTCTTTCGAAAGCTAAACGCAAATCGTCCAAGTGAGATTCAAAAGCATCCGATTTGACAACAATATCATCAATATAAACTTCAAGTATGACACCAAGTAAATCATGAAAAGTTAAATTCATAGCCCTTCGATACGTAGCTCCAGTATTTTTTAATCCGAATGTCATCACTGTCGACTCGAATGAACCAAGGAAACTAGGACATTTGAAAGCCATTTTGTACATGTCCTCTTCGGCCATAAAACTTTGATTGTATCCGGCATTACCATCTAGAAAGCTAATAACCTTATGTCCAGAAGCATCATTAATAAGCATATCGGCTATTGGCATAGGATACTCATCTTTGGGTGTAGCCCTATTCAAATATCTGAAATCAATGCACACCCTCAACTTGCCAGATCCTTTCTTCTCTACTGGGACAATGTTAGAAATCCACTCGGCATACCTGCAAGGTCGAATGAAATTAGTGTTGGGGAACGTAGTAATTTCAAAAAAATTCCTATGCACACGCAAGATCATGGTGATGCATAGCAACGAGAGGGGAGAGTGTTGTCTACGTACCCTCGTAGACCGAAAGCGGAAGCGTTATGACAACGCGGTTGATGTACTCATATGTCTTCGCGACCCGACCGATCAAGCACCGAAACTACGGCACCTCCGAGTTCTAGCACACGTTCAGCTCGATGACGATCCTCGGACTCCGATCCAGCAAAGTGTCGGGGAAGAGTTCCGTCAGCACGACGGCGTGGTGATGATCTTGATGTTCTACCGTCGCAGAGCTTCGCCTAAGCACCGCTAAAATATTATCGAGGATTATGGTGGAGGGGGGCACCGCACACGTCTAAGAGAACGATCACGAAGATCAACTTGTCTGTCTATGGGGTGCCCCCTGCCCCCGTATATAAAGGAGTGGAGGAGGGGAGGGTCGGCCCTCTCTATGGCGCGCCCTAGGGGAGTCCTACTCCCACCGGGAGTAGGATTCCCCCTTTCCTAGTCCAACTAGGAGTCCTTCCAAGTAGTAGGAGTAGGAGACAAGGAAGGGGAAGAGGGAAGAGAAGGAAGGAGGGGGCGCCGCCCCTCCCCCTAGTCCAATTCGGACTAGTCAATGGGGGGGGGGCCTACCTCTTCCTCTCCCCTAAAGCCCAATAAGGCCCATATACTTCTTCCCCCGTATTCCCGTAACTCCCCGGTACTCCGAAAAATACCCGAACCACTCGGAACCTTTCTGATGTCCGAATATAGTCGTCCAATATATCGATCTTTATGTCTCAACCATTTCGAGACTCCTCGTCATGTCCTCGATCTCATCCGGGACTCCGAACTCCTTCGGTACATCAAAACTCATAAACTCATAATATAACTGTCATTGAAACCTTAAGCGTGCGGACCCTACGGGTTTGAGAACATTGTATACATGACCGAGTCACATCTCCGGTCAATAACCAATAGCGGAACCTGGATGCTCATATTGGCTCCTACATATTCTACGAAGATCTTTATCGGTTAGACCACATAACAACATACGTTGTTCCCTTTGTCATCGGTATGTTACTTGCCCGAGATTCGATCGTTGGTATCTTAATACCTAGTTCAATCTCGTTACCGGCAAGTCTCTTTACTCATTCCGTAATACATCATCTCACAACTAACTCATTAGTTGCAATGCTTGCAAGGCTTATGTGATGTGCATTACCAAGAGGGCCCAGAGATACCTCTCCGACAATAGGAGTGACAAATCCTAATCTCAAAATATGCCAACCCAACATGTACCTTCAGAGACACCTGTAGAGCTCCTTTATAATCACCCATTTACGTTGTGACGTTTGGTAGCACACAAAGTGTTCCTCCGGCAAACGGGAGTTGCATAATCTCATAGTCATAGGAACATGTATAAGTCATGAAGAACAAACATTTATCATGATATAAGGAAATAAATAATAACTTTATTATTGCCTCTAGGGCATATTTCCTTCAGTCTCCCACTTGCACTAGAGTCAATAATCTAGTTCACATCGCCATGTGATTCAACACTAATAGTTCACATCACCATGTGATTAACACCCATAGTTCACATCATCATGTGACCTACACCCAAAGGGTTTACTAGAGTCAGTAATCTAGTTCACATCGCTTATGTGATTAACACCCAAAGAGTACTAAGGTGTGATCATGTTTTGCTTGTGAGATAATTTTAGTCAACGGGTCTGTCACATACAGATCCGTAAGTATTTTGCGAATTCCATGTCTACAATGCTCTGCATGGAGCTACTCTAGCTAATTGCTCCCACTTTCAATATGTATCTAGATCGAGACTTAGAGTCATCCAGACCTGTGTCAAAACTTGCATCGACGTAACTTTTTACGACGAACCTTTTGTCACCTCCATAATTGAGAAATATTTCCTTATTCCACTAAGGATAATTTTGACCGTTGTCCAGTGATCTACTCTTAGATCACTATTGTACTCCCTTGCTTAACACAGTGTAGGGTATACAATAGATCTGGTACACATCATGGCATACTTTATAGAACCTATGGCTGAGGCATAGGGAATGACTTTCACTCTCTTTCTATCTTCTGTCGTGGTCGGGCTTTGAGTTTTACTCAATTTCACACCTTGTAACACAGCCAAGAACTCTTTCTTTGACTGTTCCATTTTTGAACTACTTCAAAATATTGTCAAGGTATGTACTCATCGAAAAAACTTATCAAGCGTCTTGATCTATCTCTATAGATCTTGATGCTTAATATGTAAGCAGATTCACCGAGGTCTTTCTTTGAAAAACTTCTTTCAAAAACACTCCTTTATGCTTTGCAGAATAATTCTACATTATTTCTGATCAACAATATGTCATTCACATATACTTATCAGAAATGCTGTAGTGCTCCCACTCACTTTCTTGTAAATACATGCTTCACCGCAAGTCTATATAAAACTATATGCTTTAATCAACTCATCAAAGCGTATATTCCAACTCTGAGATGCTTGCACCAGTCCATAGATGGATCGCTGGAGCTTGCACATTTTTGTTAGCACCTTTAGGATTGACAAAACCTTCTGGTTGCATCATATACAATAAATCCATTAAGGAATGCAACTTTGTTTATCCATTTGCCAGATTTCATAAAATGCGGCAATTGCTAACATGATTCGGACAGACTTAATGTCACGACCGGGTTTTTCGGGTAATAAATTTCCAAAAAAGACCGTCGTGCTCATCAGTCCCAGGATTACTGTTAGCTGATGAGGCTCCAACTTGATACAGAAATTCCAAGCAGAAAACAAAATATGTAGTACAAGGCCATTCTGGCCTGTGAGTACAACAAATGGTTTCTAGTGGTTGATGGCGGAACCGGGTTGTGAAACATCAGTGTCTATGGGACTCCATTTCCCACGGGAACAACTGACCAGGTTAACTCCTATCTTCGCGAGGCTGCTATCTCCATTACTTAGGTTCCGGGGCTGTCATCGCGTCGCTCCTCTCCGTGCAAGAAATCTGGCCAAGACAATAGCCAGGGACAAGCCAGTGAGTACTTTGAATGTACTCGCAAACATTATGAACACAGGTATAATATAACCATGATGTGCTAAAAATATTTTATGCTCATGACGTCAGTCAAAAATAGTAAATAAAATTCTGATGCATGCAGGCGGTTATTTATAAAAATGCAATAACATAGTAGTATAAAAATTTATGAAATAAATAACAAGCAATGCCACAGTCGGGCGTCTTAGCGACACCACATAAAGGGCTTTAAAAGAAATGCCACAGTCGGGCGTCTTAGCGACACCACATAAAGGGCTTTTAAAAGAAATGCCACAGTCGGGCGTCTGAGCGACACCACATAAAGGGCTTTAAAAGAAATGCCACAGTCGGGCGTCTTAGCGACACCACATAAAGGGCTTTAAAAGAAATGCCACAGTCGGGCGTCTGAGCGTCACCACATAAAGGGCTTTAAAAGAAATGCCACAGTCGGGCGTCTGAGCGACACCACATAAAGGGCTTTAAAAGAAATGCCACAGTCGGGCGTCTTAGCGACACCACATAATGGGCTTTTAAAAGAAATGCCACAGTCGGGCGTCTGAGCGACACCACATAAAAGGGCTTTAAAAGAAATGCCACAGTCGGGCGTCTGAGCGACACCACATAAAGGGCTTTAAAAGAAATGCCACAGTCGGGCATCTTAGCGACACCACATAAAGGGCTTTTAAAAGAAATGCCACAGTCGGGCGTCTGAGCGACACCACATAAAGGGCTTTAAAAGAAATGCCACAGTCGGGCGTCTGAGCGACACCACATAAGGGGCTTTAAAATAAACAATCATAGTGAATATCCCGGAGGTAGAACCATCCCAGAGATACTCGATAATAACAATAATATCACGGGTTAGTCAACAACAATAATAATCATAGTTATCACAAGTCACAAGTAGTAATTCCATTTCTGGTTAACAGTTTCACCTCCGAAGACCGACACTAAGACCGACACCTGACCCATCCCAGACTGTAATCCTTAACCATGGACACGGCTATTCGAATAGGTTTATTCTCTGCAGAGGGTGTACTCTTTACCCACGAGTAACGGATTTCTTTAGTCCATCGGGACTAATTCCGTCTACGGTCTTTTTGTTGAAAACACACCTAACTTGCACACACCAGCTTAACTCACACGTGTCTGGAATCACCCACGACACCTGTTAAGCAAACTCTAAGTGGGGAGGCTACAACCTCGCGTAGCATGGGATCAAATTTATATCGCGCGCTCTAAGGGGTGGCCTCCCCTCTCGGTCCCAACCGGAAACACCCATGCCCCCGGACCAGGTGGCCTGCCTACCATCTACAACCGGTATCTTCCACCATGGCCTCTCTGTACGGTGTGTGCTAGAGAGAGGTTGACAACTTACTGAATCGTACTCCACTTGCTGTAGAGACGAGTGGTAGTACGAAACAAGTATGGGGGTTACTGGCATAAGACTCGATCTACGGTCGACTCAGGAGGTTTAAGTATTCCCTGCATGATTAGCATGACGAATATATTTCAACCAACAGAGTCACCGCTCATATCACCTTGCCATGCCATACCAGACATAACCGTCCCGGCGGAGACCAGCGACAAACTCATGCCTACCCAAGGCAGAGGTTTTCCCGGGTTCCTGTCGGTATGCATGCAAGGCACTTGAGGGTGATTATTATCACAAGTGTGTCCATTTCCAACAGCATGGAAATCAATAACATGCACCCATGCATATGATCATATCACATGAAATAACAAGTTTCTCCAAAGTGGGCTGATGTTATGAACGTGTCATCGAACACACAAAAATATTATGCCGGGACTCAGAATGCTTGCCTTCAATGTGTGGAAAGGCAGGGTGCACTCCAAAACTTGAAACTTTTCTCCTCTCTTCAAAAAAAAATCCTATTTTAGCAATATAAAAGAATTAACACACAAAATAAAAACAGCACCAAAAGTTGTTCTGAAATTTTTTCAAATAAATCTTAAAATAAACTAGGTGAAATTTGAGAGAGGTAGGAAAAAGAATCATTTTATTTGGAGTTGTATTTAAAAAGTTATAGCCAGTCAAAGTTCTGGTCAAAATCTGTTATTTAAATAAAACAGAAAAGAAAACGTTTCGGAGGGGAATACGCTTTCGGAGCGGGGAAAACGTACTGGGGATTTACACCTTCACTTAATCCCACGTGGACAGGCACGCGGTCGCTGACAGTGGGTCCAGAGAGTCCCACTAGTCAGGTTTGACTAGTCTCTCTTTCCCCCTCCTTCCCCTGTCCCGAGCGGAGGCGGAGCTCAGGCGATCGTCGCCGGCGACTGGCAGCTCTTCGCGGGGCCCCGAGGGCGGGGATGGATGCACCACTCCAGTGCGGTCCTCCCGGTGGTTGCCAGGCCGGTGGGGACGGAGGGAGCTGCCGGCGGCGAGCTTCGCGGCGGAGGAGGCTTCGGGGGCGGAGTGAAAATTCTCCCGCAGTGAGCCCCGATCGAAATCAAGTAGAGGGAAAGGTTCACGGGAGGATGAGGAAGCTCTTGGTGGAGAGAACGGAGAGGGGGAGGCCCTGGTGGTGCCGAATTGGCCAAGGCAGTGGTGACGGCCGCAGCTGCCGGAGGTGGGGAAGAAGACCTCCCCGGGTCGATTGGCTGCCATAGGAGAACTAGGGGAGCATTCTAAGGTTGCCTGTGTGCTCGGGGAAGCTCGGGGGCCTCCTTTTATAGCTCGTCGAGGTCGGTTCCGCGGCGGCCGGATAAGCTCTCCGGCGAACCGCCTCTCTGTAGCTTGCAGGGCAACGTGGCGTGGCTGGGGATGACGGCAGGAGCTAGCGGACGAGTGGGCACTGCTCCAAGGGCGAGCTGGCAAGCGGAGGTGGCTTGCGCCGACCGTGGCAGAGGCACGCTGCGGACGCCGGTGTGCTGCCAAAAATGCCCTGGCGGCGGCGCTGTAGCGTGCCAGGGTGACTTGGCGCGATGCTGCGAGGCAGGGAGTGCGTGGCGAGGTGCTGCCATGTGGGCCAAAGCCAGTGGGGCCAGCGTGTCGGCTCGGGCGCGGCATCATGCAATACGCGCGCTCTGGGCGCGTCCAGTGCACGCACAGGAGATGCTCGACACAATGCCACGGCATGCTACAGGTCGCAGGTGAGGTTGGGGTTTACCAGATCGAGGTTAGGAGCAACTGGGAGTCTAGTGGACATGCTTGTTTGATCAGAGGTGCAAGTTCACAGTGCAATGCCACAATTCATGTCAAAACAGATCATGCCCGTAAGGTGTTTGACAAAATGCTAAGGGCACCTAGGCAGGTCTTGGAGTGGCCAAAAACTCCAGATGGTGGTCTCTTTAGATGTACAAGAGGGTGGTGAGGTTAGTTTGTGAAAAGCACAAACTTGTTAGTGCAAGTTTTGCAAAACTACAATTCTGGACAGGAAATAAATGACATTATTTCATGAACCAAAATTAATACAAGGGTTGCATGCTCCTGGATTTAGGGGTTTGGTAGGGCTGTCTACCAGTAGGAGAAAACACAAGATCATTGGAGCAAAAATAAATACGGTTGCAGTAGAAATCACAGGGCTGGACCAGAATGAAAATGAGGTTGATTCACTCAAAATTTTCAAAGAACAGCACTAGGTTTTCGCATAAAGTTGAATCATATGCTACTACCAATATCCCATAATTTTGATGAGACTAGAAAGAATTATTTAAAAGGGTTGTAGTGCAAAATGCACTCTGGACCAGAGAAGGAAAAATTGATGTAGAGCTCAAATTTATTACATAAATAAAAGATATTTTTGTATAAAAGTGATTTAAGACATCACATGACATCTCCAATTTTTGGTTGGATTTTTAGAATAATATATCAAATGGTTGCAGTTCAAAAAGAGCTCCAAATTTTAAAACAAGTCATTTAATGAATAAAGCTCAGGGTGAAATAATTTTATGAATAAATCTCCTGATTGAGAGATGTTTTTAAATGAGAGGGAAAATAAGTCCAATATGTTTTGGAAGGATCCACTTGGGAAAAACTCCTTAATATTAAAAGAAAAGTTTTTGAAATCAATAGGGATATACTTGCATGCAAAAAATTTAAACTCTTGGCAAAATTTTAATAACTAAAACCTGGTTAAATTTTTGGGGTGTTACACTTAAGCATAGATACGAGTGAGAAACTCTCATCGTAGTCAACATCTTGAACTTGTCGAAAAACCTTTTTGCGACAATTCTAGCTTTGTAGATAGTAACACTACTATTAGCGTCCGTCTTCCTCTTGAAGATCCATTTATTTTCAATTGCTTGCCGATCAATGGGCAAGTCAACCAAAGTCCATAGTTTGTTTTCATACATGGATCCCATCTCAGATTTCATGGCTTCAAGCCATTTTGCGGAATCTGGGCTCACCATCGCTTCTTCATAGTTCGTAGGTTCATCATGATCTAGTAGCATGATTTCCAGAACAGGATTACCGTACCACTCTGGTGCGGATCTTACTCTGGTTGATCTACGAGGTTCAGTAATAACTTGATCTGAAGTTTCATGATCATCATCATTAACTTCCTCACTAATTGGTGTAGGTGTCACAGAAACAGATTTCTGTGATGAACTATTTTCCAATAAGGGAGAAGGTACAATTACCTTATCAAGTTCTACTTTCCTCCCACTCACTTCTTTCAAGAGAAACTCCTTCTCTAGAAAGGATCCATTCTTAGCAACGAATGTCTTGCCTTCGGATCTGTGATAGAAGGTGTACCCAACAGTCTCCTTTGGGTATCCTATGAAGACATATTTCTTTGATTTGGGTTTGAGCTTATCAGGATGAAACTTTTTCATATAAGCATCACAATCCCAAACTTTAAGAAACGACAACTTTGGTTTCTTGCCAAACCACAGTTCAGATTGTGTCGTCTCAACGGACTTAGATGGTGCCCCTTTTTTAACGTGAATGTAGCTATCTCTAATGCATGATCCCAAAACGATATTGGTAAATCGGTAAGAAACATCATAGATTGTACTATATCCAATAAAGTACGGTTATGACGTTCGGACACACCATTATGATGTGGTGTTCCAGGTGGCATGAGTTTGTGAAACTATTCCACATTGTTTTAATAGAAGACCAAACTCGTAACTCAAATATTCGTCTCTGCGATCAGATCGTAGAAACTTTATTTTCTTGTCACGATGATTTTCCACTTCACTCTGAAATACTTTGAACTTTTAAGACTTATGTTTCATCAAGTAGATATACTCATATCTGCTTAAATCATCTGTGAAGGTCAGAAAATAATGATACTTGTCGCGAGCTTTAATATTCATCGGACCACATACATCAGTATGTATGATTTCCAACAAATCTGTTGCTCGCTCCATTGTTCCGGAGAACGGAGTCTTTAGTCATCTTGCCCATAAGGCATGGTTCGCAAGCACCAAGTGATTCATAATCAAGTGATTCCAAAATCCCATCAGCATGGAGTTTCTTCATGCGCTTTACACCAATATGGCCTAAACGGCAGTGCCACAAATAAGTAGCACTATCATTATTAATTTTGCATCTTTTGGTTTCAATATTATGAATATGTGTATCACTACGATCGAGATCCAATGAACCACTTTCATTGGGTGTGTAACCATATAAGGTTTTATTCATGTAAACAGAACAACAATTTGTTCTCTTACTTAAATGAATAACCGTATTACAATAAACATGATCAAATCATATTCATGCTCAACGCAAACACCAAATAACACTTATTTAGGTTCAACACTAATCCCGAAAGTATAGGGAGTGTGCGATGATGATCATATCAATCTCGGAACCACTTCCAACACACATCGTCACTTCACCCTTAACTAGTCTCTGTTTATTCTGCAACTCCCGTTTCGAGTTACTAATCTTAGCAACTGAACTAGTATCTAATACTCAGGGGTTGCTATAAACACTAGTAAAGTACACATCAATAGCATGTATATCAAATATACTTATGTTCACTTTGCCATCCTTCTTATCCGCCAATCACTTGGGGTAGTTCCGCTTCCAGTGACCAGTCCCTTTGCAGTAGAAGCAATTAGTCTCAGGCTTAGGACCAGACTTGGGCTTCTTCACTTGAGCAGCAACTTGCTTGCTGTTCTTCTTGAAGTTCCCCTTCTTCCCTTTGCCCTTTTCTTGAAACTAGTGGTCTTGTCAACCATCAACACTTGATGTTTTTCTTGATTTCTACCTTCGTTGATTTCAGCATCACGAAGAGCTTGGGAGTTGTTTCCGTTATCCCTTGCATATTATAGTTCATCACGAAGTTCTACTAACTTGGTGATGGTGACTAGAGAATTCTGTCAATCACTATCTTATCTGGAAGATTAACTCCCACTTGATTCAAGCGATTGTAGTACCCAGACAATCTGAGCACATGCTCCCTAGTTGAGCGATTCTCCTCCATCTTTTAGCTATAGAACTTGTTGGAGACTTCATATCTCTCAACTCGGGTATTTGCTTGAAATATTAACTTCAACTCCTGGAACATATCATATGGTCCATGACGTTCAAAACGTCTTTGAAGTCCCGATTCTAAGCCGTTAAGCATGGTGCACTAAACTATCAAGTAGTCATCATATTGAGCTAGCCAAACGTTCATAACGTCTGCATCTGCTCCTGCAATAGGTCTGTCACCTAGCGGTGCATCAAGGACATAATTCTTCTGTGCAGCAATGAGGATAAACCTCAGATCATGGATCCAATCCGCATCATTGCTACTAACATCTTTCAACACAATTTTCTCTAGGAACATATCAAAACAAACACAGGGAAGCAACAACGCGAGCTATTGATCTACAACATGATTTGCAAAATACTACCAGGACTAAGTTCATGATAAATTTAAGTTCAATTAATCATATTACTTAAGAACTCCCACTTAGATAGACATCCCTCTAATCCTCTAAGTGATCATGTGATCCAAATCAACGAAACCATGTCCGATCATCACGTGAGATGGAGTAGTTTCATTGGTGAACATCACTATGTTGATCATATCTACTATATGATTCACGCTCGACCTTTCGGTCTCCGTGTTCCGAGGCCATATCTGTATATGCTTGGCTCGTCAAGTATAACCTGAGTATTCCGTGTGTGCAACTATTTTGCACCCGTTGTATTTGAACGTAGAGCCTATCACACCCGATCATCATGTGGTGTCTCTGCACGAAGAACTTTCGCAACGGTGCATACTCAGGGAGAACACTTCTTGATAATTAGTGAGAGATCATCTTAAAATGCTACCGTCAAACTTAGCAAAATAAGATGTATAAAAGATAAACATCATATGCAATCATAATATGTGACATGATATGGCCATCATCATCTTGCGCCTTTGATTTCCATCTCCAAAGTACTGTCATGATCTCTATCGTCACCGGCATGACACCATGATCTCCATCATCTTGATCTATGTCAATGTGTCATCACGTGGTCGTCTCGCCAACAATTGCTCTTGCAACTATTGCTATCGCATAGCGATAAAGTAAAGCAATTATTGGGCGCTTGCATCTTATGCAATAGAGAGACAACCATAAGGATTTTGCCAGTTGCCGATAACTTCAACAGAACATGATCATCTCATACAACAACTTATATCTCATCACGTCTTGACCATATCACATCACAACATGCCCTACAAAAACAAGTTAGACGTCCTCTACTTTGTTGTTGCAAGTTTTACGTGGCTGCTACGGGCTTAAGCAAGAACTAATCTTACCTACGCATCAAAACCCACAACGATAGTTTGTCAAGTTGGTGTTGTTTTAACCTTCGCAAGGACCGGGCGTAGCCACACTCAGTTCAACTAAAGTTGGAGAAACTGACACCCGCCAGCCACCTATGTGCAAAGCACGTCGGTAGAACCAGTCTCGCGTAAGCGTACGCGTAATGTCGGTCCGGGCCGCTTCATCCAACAATACCGCCGAACCAAAGTATGACATGCTGGTAAGCAGTATGACTTATATCGCCCACAACTCACTTGTGTTCTACTCGTGCATAACATCAACGCATAAAATCTAGGCTCGGATGCCACTGTTGGGGAACGTAGTAATTTCAAAAAAAATCCTACGCACACGCAAGATCATGGTGATGCATAGCAACGAGAGGGGAGAGTGTTGTCTACGTACCCTCGTAGACCGAAAGCGGAAGCGTTATGACAACACGGTTGATGTAGTCGTACGTCTTCGTGACCCGACCGATCAAGCACTGAAACTACGGCACCTCCGAGTTCTAGCACACGTTCAGCTCGATGACGATCCCCGGACTCCGATCCAGCAAAGTGTCGGGGAAGAGTTCCGTCAGCACGACGGCGTGGTGACGATCTTGATGTTCTACCGTCGGAGGGCTTCGCCTAAGCACCGCTACAATATTATCGAGGATTATGGTGGAGGGGGGCACCGCACATGGCTAAGAGAATGATTAGGAAGATCAACTTGTGTGTCTATGGGGTGCCCCCTGCCCCCGTATATAAAGGAGTGGAGGAGGGAGGGCCGGCCCTCTCTATGGCGCGCCCTACGGGAGTCCTACTCCCACCGGGAGTAGGATTCCCCCTTTCCTAGTCCAACTAGGAGTCCTTCCAAGTAGTAGGAGTAGGACACAAGGAAGGGGAAGAGGGAAGAGAAGGAAGGAGGGGGCGCCATCCCTCCCCCTAGTCCAATTCGGACTAGTCAATGGGGGGGCGCGCGGCTTGCCTCTTCCTCTCCCCTAAAGCCCAATAAGGCCCATATACTTCTTCCCCCGTATTCCCGTAACTCCCCGGTACTCCGAAAAATACCCGAACCACTCGGAACCTTTCCGATGTCCGAATATAGTCGTCCAATATATCGATCTTTACGTCTCGACCATTTCGAGACTCCTCATCATGTCCCCGATCTCATCTCGGACTCCGAACTGCTTCGGTACATCAAAACTCATAAACTCATAATATAACTGTCATTGAAACCTTAAGCATGCGGACCCTATGGGTTCGAGAACAATGTAGACATGACCGAGACACGTCTCCGGTCAATAACCAATAGCGGAACCTGGATGCTCATATTGGCTCCTACATATTCTACGAAGATCTTTATCGGTCAGACCGCATAACAACATACGTTGTTCCCTTTGTCATTGGTATGTTACTTGCCCGAGATTCGATCGTCGGTATCTTAATACCTAGCTCAATCTCGTTACCGGCAAGTCTCTTTACTCATTCCATAATACATCATCTCACAACTAACTCATTAGTTGCAATGCTTGCAAGGCTTATGTGATGTGCATTACCGAGAGGGCCCAGAGATACCTCTCCGACAATCGGAGTGACAAATCCTAATCTTGAAATACGCCAACCCAACATGTACCTTCGGAGACACCTGTAGAGCTCCTTTATAATCACCCATTTACGTTGTGACGTTTGGTAGCACACAAAGTGTTCCTTCGGCAAACGGGAGTTGCATAATCTCATAGTCATAGGAACATGTAGAAGTCATGAAGAAAGCAATAGCAACATACTAAACGAACGGGTGCTAAGCTAATGGAATGGGTCATGTCAATCACATCATTCTTCTAATGATGTGATCCCGTTAATCAAATAACAACTCTTTTGTTCATGGTTAGGAAACATAACCATCTTTGATTAACGAGCTAGTCAAGTAGAGGCATACTAGTGACGTTTAGTTTGTCTATGTATTCACACAAGTATGATGTTTCCGATTAATACAATTCTAGCATGAATAATAAACATTTATCATGATATAAGGAAATAAATAATAACTTTATTATTGCCTCTAGGGCATATTTCCTTCAATTAGCTTCAAGCATCCGACCAATCTCTTCCTTGATCCGGTCATATGTTTTCGGATTAAATTTTCTGGCCGATTGTTTATAAGGTCTAAAACCGGCCTTTATAGGCAACCGATGTTCCACTAGCTCCCGGCTTAACCCTGGCATCTCATGATATTCCCATACAAAGCAACAAACATATTCTTTCAATAGCTCGATTAACTTAGCCTTACAATCGGCTTTCAAATTTTTGTTTATAAATGTCGGTCGAGTGACTGAACCATCTCCAATATCTACCTCTTCTAACGGATCGACTGATGTAAAACCTTGTCCAAGTTTATCCATGCCATCCAACTCCTCTATAGACTCATACATATCGTTCTCATTGGACCGATACTTTACAAGACGTTTTTGTAAGCACTCGGAATTAGGATCCATTTAAACATATCATACCTTGGAGCCGATTGCATTCACTCCGCTTTAAAGAGACGGGCACAAAACCATTCTTGGTCGCGCTGAGAAAATCAAATTCTGATAAGTCACGTCCCATCAAGCAAGTAGAATTGGGATTTTGCCAATCCACCGATGCATCGGCCAAAGCAACACAGGCCGAGTTATCCGCGTGAATAACTTCCACTTCATCATCAACCCACTGAATCAAAAACTGGTGCATAGTGGATGGCACGCACTGGTTTGCATGAACCCAATCGCGGCCTAGTACGACGTTGTAGTTAGCTTGCACCTCAGCGACAAAGAATGCAGTAGCCAAAGTTTTGCTTCCGACTGTAAGCTCCACATACATCACACCTTTGGCTTCAGTTTTCTCTTTGCCTTCAAATCCATTGAGCACCATATTGGTCTTGATCAATTCTTCATCAGGCAAACCCAATTTCTTGAAGACCGAATAGGGCATAAGATTTACCACAACACCACCATCAACAAGCATCCGAGTGAGCGGTGACCCATTGATATGACCTCTGAGATATAATGGTTTAAGATGCATTACTGGGTCTTTTGGCTTCTCGAATATTGCATTTTTAGGGCCAAAATCCAGCTGAGCCACCTCCCCTTCTTCATCTACAGCACGAAACTCAGCAGGTAAGTAGTACACCATATTGATATCTATACCTTCATGAACCGGCGTAGACTCATAGTCCAACATATCAGCCTCCTCCTCGAGTGCATCCACCGATTCTGAAATTTGTCCGAGTGAAGGAGAAGTAAGAAGTGTTGCAGACGATGTCATATCTGTTGCATCGTCCTCCTTTGGTGATGTAGGTATTGTTGTGATAGATGCAGAAGCTGTTGTATCTTGTATTTGTTTAGACCTCCACACTTGTTTTGGTGGAACCATGGGTCGAGTGTCATTGAACAACTTATCCCTTTGTTTCTCGGCCTCCTGTTCTGCCATCTCTTGACTCCTTAACCTCTGTAGTTTCCTCTTTTGTGTCTTTGTTAGCCCTGGAGGACACCACTTTGGCTGAGTGTATTTAGGATCTCTCGTTTTTACCTGGCTGGTGCTTGCCTCATGGTCATTAGCCGAGTGCTTTGGCGCGATAGCAAGTATCAGCTTAGTCGGATTGCTATGCACAATCGGCTGCTGTATGGCGAATGTCTCGGTGCCCAAGATAAGTGAGTCGACATCCATTTTCTCCTTACCTTTTCCCGACTCAACTGCTGCAACACTTGGTGATTTAACACGCCATTTCTTTCGACTTTCCAGATGCATGAAATTTCCACTCGGGCGCACCTTTTTACTCTAATGGAATCCACTCGGATGGAATTCAGTCGGATGGAATCTACTCGGCCACATTTTTTTTACTCAGATAGCTTCCACCTGGGTGCATTCTTACACTCGGATAATTTCCATCCGGTCGCATGTTTTGACCAGCCGACCGATAGTTACCGATGTTCAGTCGGCCATTATATGAGTATTCAAGTCGATCCCAAACAGTTTGCCTTTGCTCTTCTGGAAACAATGCCTTTGGTCCAGTCGGTTTCATATACTGAATGAACATATCATCTGATGGTGACCTTGGTCGCTTCAAGTATGATGGCCGGTTAGAGCTGGGACCAGCCGACGGATTAGCATATTTGGATAACAACATATCAAAAGTTGGCTTGATCCGCTTGCGTTGCACTTTAGCTTCATTCCTCTTCCACTTGCCAACTTCTGGACTCTTGGGTTTGACAAATTTAACTCGAGTATTTTTCTTGCACTTGCGGTGGCCCCCCGAGTGTAGGATTCTTGATGGTGATTTTGATTACTTCCTTGCCATCGGGTTGCTTATCAAGCACAACATGTCTCCCCAAGACCGTGTTGCATTCCTTGTCTTTCCTGGGCTCACCAATAATGATATTAGCTTTATTAGCATATTCGGCTACCTCAGGCCGAATGAGTAGCTTCTTCCCCTCCAAATCCATGGTATTCATTGGAAAGGTTGTTTATCAACTTGCATCTCAGAAAAGTTCAATCGTCCGTCATTAATGGCCGATTGTATCTGTCGTCGAAAAACATTGCAATCGTTAGTAGCATGAGAAAAAGAATTATGATACTTGCAATAAGCACGCCGTTTTAGCTCTTCAAACGGCGGTAAAGTATGAGATATTCTAATAATCTTGGCCTGCAGCAAAGCATCAAATATTCTATCACACTTAGCAATGTTAAAAGTAAACTTCATCTCTTCATCACGGTTCTTATGAATCGGTTTCAGATCATTGCAAGTAAAGGGTTTGGCCTTAGATGGCCAAGCAAATTCAGTAGCAAAAACTTCACCCTCATCGTCCGAGTGATCACTATCATATTCCACCATATTCATCTTTGGACGATCGGCTTTGTATCTATGCACTTCTTTAAGATCTTTGCTTCCGCTTTCCTGAGCCAAAGCCCTTTTTAAGACTTGGTTGATATTTAAGAACTCATACTCTAATGGGAGTTCTCAAACCACTCAGCACTAGGTCTGCCAAGTCTCTCTCAGTTATGACCAAACTAAAACACCGGTTTTTTGTTTCTCTGAATCTCTTGACGTAATCGGAGACCGATTCATCATGCTTCTGTTTAACCGATGTTAGATGTGATAACTTGAGTTCAACTATAAATGTGATCATGAAATTTCTGCTCTAGCTGCGACCAAACCCGAATGGAACCATGTGGTAAAGAAGAAAAGCATGAAAATGCAGTACCAGTTAAAGATAAAGGAAACAAACGCACTTTCAACTCATTTAGTGAGCCTGCTTCACCTAGTTGTGCTAAGTATTGACTAACATGCTCCCATGTGGTTTTTGTGCCCTCTCCATTGAACTAAACAAAATCTGGAATCTTATATCCCGGAGGGCACTGGATGGCATCAAAGTACTCGGGGTACGGCTTTTGGTAAATCCAATTTCGAGGTAACTCAACTCCAAAATTCTCTCTAAGCATCTTAGCCATCTCCTCTCTAAGATTAGCTAGACCATCATCCGTAGTGGACGATGAAGCTTGTGGCAGTGACATAGGAAGAGTATGGTTACTAGCTGTAGGTAGGAATTGTGGCATGTATGTCGACCCATAATTTGGTGGTGGTCGAGTGGTTGTAGCTGTAGGTAGAGTTTGGTTTGGCGTTGCCACCGAACCTGTCATGCTCATAATAGGATTAATGGGTGCAGCCACAATCTGATTTTTTTGGGTAGGATAATAAGCCATCGGCACGGGAGGCGCCGATGCAATAGGTAAAGCCAGATTAGGGTTTTGCACACTAGCAGCTACACCATTATTACCACTAGACGATTGAGATATATTCTTTTGAGAATTAGTATTTTCTATAAAAGTTTGATAGACTAGATTGTTACCATCAGCAATACGACTTTCAATCTCAGCCCACTGCTCAAGAGAAAAGGCAGTACTTACAGAGGGTTTAACCTGTTTAGTTTGAAGAGGAGGGAAATTGATTTCTTCAATCGGAGTGATGTTGCCTTGGCGATCTTTCTTGAATTTTGCAAGGAACTCCTGCAGGTCCTTCTCCTCGCGCGCCTTCTTGTACTCCTCATAGACTTGGCGATGATCATCCGATATCTCATTAAGACTGGGCTTAATGATGTTATCGGCGTCTACCTCAGATGGCTTGGGAAGATCGGACATGGTGGATGATGATGATTGATCTTCGATCCCTAGCGGAGTCGCCAAAAAGTGTGTTGACACACGAACACGTCACGTGTACCCTCGACGCTGGGGGTGATGCACCGTAGCTCACGTCGAAGGAGACCCGACCGACAGCGCGATACACAAGACAGTCGACAGGCGCTTTTGCAGACCCGAAAACCCCACACCCCCGGGAGGGGCCCCATCAGGGAGTGCGGAGGCTATGGGCTGCCCTAGGTCGATTCGCTCGCCCCTAGAGCCTCGGGATTCGCAGCTCTCAAACACGAAGAACAGCGAAGAACGAGAGAGAAAAACAGTGGAGAGATAAAACGTAGATGAAAAAGTAGTATATTGATTTGTTCGATTGTGTGTTGTTCAATCGGCCATCACCCCCAACATATATAAGAGGCGGCTGGACTTCCCGTACAAGCAAAGGATTCATCTAGTCTTTCCTTACAAAAAATTACATTATTCACATTGTAGAGTCCCAGTTCTATTCCAACTCGGATTCAGTCTGAATGTGGCCCAACTTCTGTCTTCCTCCTTGCGTGGGCCGCCGAGCTTGCATATGACCTCCGATCAAGACGGCCCAAATATGAAACTTGTGCGCCTCGACGAGACGAACAATGCTTATGTTGAACACTTTTCCAAATAAGACCATCGTGAATATTCTACGAAGCCATCTTTAATATCGGGTCGGACTCGGTCATGTAACAGACTGGATTGTCCGAGTCTCGTAGTGAAATTACAGGCTGTATACTATCTCATATGATAATGACTCCAAAACCAAAGTTCACCGTTTTGACGATGCGCACAACTTCAACGTTGATCACTTTTCTATCCGAGGTCATCTGGATTACCTTTCGGGCACATCTTCAGTTTCACTCGGATCCGAGCTCATCCACTCGGATATTAGAGTTTTTCGTTCGACTGGACCTTTTCACTCGGATGTTAGAGTCTTTCACTCGGAAGACAATCTTTCACTCGGATGACTATAATTTCACTCGGAAGACAATCTTTCACTCGGATGACTATATTTCGCTCGGAAGGCAATATCTTACTCGAATGCCAAGTTTTCATTCCGATGGTAATCTTTTCACTCGGATGATAATTTCACTCGGATTACTATATTTTCACTCGGAAGCCAATCTTTTACTCGATCGATAAGTTTTTCACTCGACCTTTTACTCGATCGGTAGGTTTTCACTCGGTTGGTAAACTTTTCAGTCGGATTTCCCGACTAAAACACAGCCTGATCTTGATTTGCCTCTCCAGGTTGCATACGACCTCGGATTGAGACAAATTTTATATGAAAAACAATCAGCTCGACGAGACAAAACTTTTTCATGTTGAAGGTTTCTCGATTCAAGGCCGTCTTGATGGCCGAATTACTCGCACAACCTATCAGACAAGTGTCTGGCACCTCGCGCCATATTTCCGTTGAGGTTCGGTCTGCAGTGTATTGCCTCTAACTTTTGCATATGAACTCGGATTGAGATGATTTATATATCAAAATCGATTGCCTCGACGAGAAGAAGACAATTCCTTAAAAGTGTTCCTTCATCCGAGGTCATATTGAAGACGTGATTGGCAAAAAACCACTCGGAACATTGAATTATGCCACTCGGAGTATAGTTTCGGTTTGTAAGATAAAGTTGAATGAATATAACCGAAACATCAAAGTGGTTCCACTCGGCGACGTGAATCTTTTCATGCTGAAAACCCGTTCACTCGAGACCATCTTCATTGCAATCTGTATCTTGCCAAAATCAGGTATCAACAGGTGCATCGTGAAGCAAATCACTCGGAAGTACAGCCTCAACTCCATAGACCAAGAAGAATGGAGTTCGACCAGTCGACTGATTAGGAGTTGTCCTCAATCCCCAAAGTACTGATGGAAGTTCATCGACCCAGGCACCTGCTTCATTCTTGAGATCACGCATCAATCGGGGTTTCAGTCCTTTGAGAATCAATCTGTTTGCTCTTTCAGCTTGTCCATTCGACTGGGGATGGGCGACTGAAGCATAGTCGACTCGAGTGCCTTGGGAAGCACAGAAGGCTCTGAACTCATCAGAATCGAAGTTCTAACCATTGTCAGTGATGATGCTGTGTGGAACACCATATCTGAATGTTAACTCTCTGATGAAGCTGACAGCAGTACTGGCTTCAAGATTTTTGATATTCTTGGCTTCGGTCCATTTAGTAAACTTGTCGACTGCCACGAGCACATGAGTGAAGCCGCTCCTACCAATCCTCAGAGGCCCAACCATATCCAATCCCCAAACAACAAAGGGCCAGACGAGTGGAATGGTCTTTAGGGCTGATGCAGGCTTGTGAGACATGTTGGAGTAAAACTAGCAACCTTCACATTCGTGACTATTTCTTTCGCCATTTCATTTGCTCGTGGCCAATAAAATCATGCTCGGTATGCTTTAGCCACAATGGTCCAAGAGGACGCATGGTGACCACAGGTCCCCGAGTGGATGTCGTTGAGGATCACTCGACCTTCTTCTAGTGTTATGCATTTCTGGCTGACTCCAGTTACACTTTCTCTAAAAAGCTGTCCTCTTATCACAGTAAAGGCTTTGGATCGGCGGATGATCTGTCGAGCCTCTTCTTCATCTTCTGGGAGTTCCTTCCTAAGAGTGTACATGATGTATGGCACCGTCCAGTCGGGAGTGATGACCAAAACCTCCATGATCAAATCAACCACGGCTGGTACTTCGACTTCAGTCGGATCAGTGGCACTCTTTGGTTGTGGGGGCTCTTCAGTGAAAGGATCTTCCTGAACTAAAGGTGTATGAATATGTTCCAAAAACACATTGTTGGGGATGGCCTCCCTTTTGGAACCTATCTTTGCCAAATCATCTGTTGCTTGATTTTTTAGTCGGGGTATATGATGGATCTCTAACCCCTCAAACTTCTTCTCTAACTTTCTCACTGCATTACAATAGCCAGTCATAGCCGGGCTTCTGACGTCCCACTCCTTCATTACTTGATTAACCACCAAATCTGAGTCGCCATAGACCATGAGGTGACGGACGCTGGGTGAAATGGCCATACGCAACCCGTACAGAAGTGCTTCATATTCAGCTTCATTGTTGGAGGAGTCAAAATGAATCTGGAGAACATAGCTAAGCTTGTCACCTCGGGGGGATACTAATACCACCCCAGCACCGAAACCATTTAGCATCTTGGATCCGTCAAAGAACATGGTCCAATGCGACGAGTGAATCTGAGTCGACAATTGTTGTTCGACCCACTCGGCGAGGAAATCTGCTATTGGGACTTGATAGCTTTCTTTGCATCAAACTTGATATCCAAGGGAAGGAGTTCAATTGCCCACTTTGCCACTCGACCAGTTGCATCTCTGTTGTTCACAATTTCTGACAATGGTGCATCGTTGATGACTGTAATGGAGTGGTCAGAGAAATAATGTGCAACCTTCTTCGTGGTCATGTAAATTCCATAGACAAGCTTCTGATAATGCGGATATCTTTGCTTGGATGGAGTCAGGACTTCGGAAACATTGTACACTGGGCGCTGAACTTTATAGGCTTTTCCTTCTTCTTCCCGCTCGACCGTGAGTACTATACTGACAACTTGTCCAGTGGCTGCAATATAAAGCAGTAAAGACTCTTTGCTGATTGGGGCAGCGAGCACCGGCTGGGTGGAAAGCAGGGCTTTGAGCTCCGCAAACGCTGCGTCAGCCTCAAGAGTCCACTCGAACTTGTTAGATTTCTTCATCAGTCGGTAAAGAGGCAATGCCTTTTCACCAAGGCGAGAGATGAATCGACTCAAGGCAACCAAACAACCAGGAAGCTTCTGGACATCATGCACACGCACAGGGCATTTCACTCGGAGTATGGCACCAACTTTTTTTGGGTTCGCGTTGATCCCTCGTTCAGAAATGAGGAAACCGAGTAACTTTCCACAGGAACTCCGAATGTGCACTTTGATGGATTAAGCTTGATATCATACCTTCTCAGGTTGGCAAAGGATTCAGCTAGGTCAGTCAGCAGGTCGGAACCTTTACGCGACTTGACCACAATGTCATCCATATATGCTTCCACATTCCGACTGATTTGAGTGAGCAGACACTTCTGAATCATCCTCATGAATGTGGCTCCAGCGTTCTTGAGACCGAATGGCATGGTGACATAACAAAAACACCCGAATGGAGTGATGAAAGCTGTTTTTATCTCATCGTGTCCATACAGTCGGATCTGATGGTACCCGGAATAGGCGTCTAGAAAACACAAACGCTCACACCCCGCAGTCGAGTCGACGATTTGGTCGATACATGGGAGAGGGAAATGATCTTTCGGGCAGGCCCGATTGATATGCTTGAAGTCAATGCACATACGAAGAGAGTCGTCCTTTTTGGGGACCATGGCAACATTGGCGAGCCACTCGGAGTGGTAAATTTCTCGGATGAACTCGGCTGCCAGGAGTCGAGCCACTTCCTCGCCAATTGCTTTTCTCTTCTGTATGGCGGACCGTCGAAGATGTTCCTTGACTGGTTTCACTTTTGGGTCGACTCGCAAACGGTGCTCAGCCAGTCCCCTGGGTACACTCGGCATGTCAGAAGGTTTCCATGCAAAGATGTCCCAGTTCTCACGGAGGAACTGGATGAGCGCTTCTTCCTATTTGTTGTCGAGTGAAGTTGAAATATGAGTAGGAGCAGCATTAGGATCGATCGGGTGAATATCAATCGGTTTCGTTTCACCGGACGACTGAAATGCAGAATCTGTGGCAGGCTTCTTAGCTCGCAACAAATCACTCGGGTCTGCATTCTTCCGGTATTCTTGCATTTCGACTGCTGCCATTTGTGCATCGGCGATTTTTGAGCCCTTCTGGAAGCACTCTTCTGCCTTCTGCCGATTGCCAGTGATTGTGATCACTCCTCTGGGACCAGGCATCTTCAGTTTGAGGTACACGTAACATGGTCAAGCCATGATACGTCTCCAACGTATTTATAATTTTTGATTGCTCCATGCTATATTATCTACTATTTTGGACATTATTGGGCTTTATTATCCACTTTTATATTATTTTTTGGGACTAACCTATTAACCAGAGGCCCAGCCTAGAGTTGCTGTTTTTGCCTGCTTTAGGGTTTCGAAGAAAAGGAATATCAAACGGAGTCCAAACGGAATGAAACCTTCGGAAACGTGATTTTCTCATTAGATAAGATCCAGGAGACTTGGACCCTCCGTCAAGAAAGCCACGAGGCGGTCACGAGGGTGGAGGGCGCGCCCCCCCTGCCTCATGGGCCCTGAGGGAGTCCTGGATTAGGTGGTGTCCAGATGGACGAACTATACCTTCAGCCGGACTCCTGGACTATGAAGATACAAGATTGAAGACTTCGTCCCGTGTCCGGAAGGGAATTTCCTTGGCGTGGAAGGCAAGCTTGGCGATACGGATATGTAGATCTCCTACCATTGTAACCGACTTTGTGTAACCCTAACCCTGTCCGGTGTCTATATAAACCGGAGGGTTTTAGTCCGTAGGACAACATACACAACAATCATACCATAGGCTAGCTTCTAGGGTTTAGCCTCTCCGATCTCGCGGTAGATCTACTCTTGTACTACCCATATCATCAATATTAATCAAGTAGGACCTAGGGTTTTACCTCCATCAAGAGGGCCCGAACCTGGGTAAAACTTCGTGTCCCTTGCCTCCTGTTACCATCCGGCCTAGACGCACAGTTCGGGACCCCCTACCCGAGATCCGCCGGTTTTGACACCGACATTGGTGCTTTCATTGAGAGTTCCTCTGTGTCGTCGCCGTTAGGCTTGATGGCTCCTACGATCATCAATGGCGATGCAGTCCAAGGTGAGACCTTCCTCCTCGGACAGATCTTCGTCTTCGGCGGCTTCGCACTGCAGGCCAATTCACTTGGCCATCTGGAGCAGATCGAAAGCTATGCCCCTGGCCGCCAGGTCAGATTTGGAAGTTTAAACTACACGGCTGACATCCGCGGGGACTTGATCCTCGACGGATTCGAGCCACTGCCGAGCGTGCCGCACTGTCACGACGAGCATGATCTAGCTCTGCCGCTGAACAGTGCCCTGGTGGCCGCACCCGCATCGGCTCCGACCCTTAATTCGGAGCCAACTGCGCCGATTGAGGATGGGTGGTTGGATGCCGCCTCGGGGGTTGCGATCCCAACGGCGATCGAGCCGAACACCAGCCCCACACTCCGTGAGACTCGTGACTCCAAGGAGCCGGACTCCTCTCCGAACTCCGAACCCTCCGCGCCCCTGCTGATCGAATCCGATTGGACGCCGATCATGGAGTTTACTGCCGCAGACATCTTTCAGCACTCGCCTTTCGGCGATATTCTGAAGACACTAAAGTCTCTCTCTTTATCAGGAGAGCCCTGTCCAGACTACAGTCAGCATGGTTGGGATACGGACGATGAAGAAATTCAAAGCCCACCCACCACCCACTTTGTAGCCACTGTCGATGATTTAACCGACATGCTCGACTTCGACTTCGAAGACATCGACGGTATGGACGCCGATGTAGGAGACGATGAAGAACCAGCGCCTATTGGGCCTTGGAAAGCCACCTCGTCATATGACATATACATGGTGGACACCCCAAAAGAAGGAGATGGCGACGGAACAGCGGAGGATGACCCCTCCAAGAAGCAGCCTAAGCGCCGGCGTCAGCGGCGCCTCTCAAAATCCCGCCAAAGCAAATACGGTGATTCCAGCACGAGAGATAATAATACTCCGGATAGTGCCAAAGAAAACCCCCTCCAGCAAGATTCAGCACAGGAGGATGGAGAAGCCAGCCCTCATGAGAGAGCGGCAGATAGAGAGGTCGAGGACGATAACTATACGCCTCCCTCCGAAGATGAGGCAAGCCTCGACGACGACGAATTCGTCGTGCCAGAGGATCCCGTCGAGCAAGAACGTTTTCAACGCAGGATTATGGCCACGGCAAGAAGCCTCAAGAAAAAACAGCAGCAGCTTAGAGCTGATCAAGATTTGCTAGTCGACAGATGGACTGAAGTCCTTGCGGCCGAAGAGCATAAACTCGAAACGCCCCTCCAAGAGCTACCCAAAGCGCAGGTTGCTACCCCGATTAGAGGAGGAAGCACTTAAACCTACATCACTAGATACGGCCGACCGGCCACCTCGTGGCCGTGATAGAGAGGCCTCTCGGCCCTCCACTCAAGCCGCACCCCGTACCAAGGGACGGGAAAATGCGCCAGACCTGCGAGATATGTTGGAGTACAAGGCAAGGCACACAAGATCGATCTATGGATCGCGTGGGCGCCCCACGACTCGAGCCGATAACCGTCACGCCAGACACAAATCCGGTAGGGCCGAATGCAGTAGACAAAGCTCATTGGAGCTACGTCGGGATATAGCCTAGTACAGAGGCGCCGCACACCCACTATGCTTCACAGACGAAGTAATGGATCATCAAATCCCCAAGGGTTTCAAACCTGTAAACATTGAATCATATGATGGCACAACAGACCCTGCGGTATGGATCGAGGATTATCTCCTTCATATCCACATGGCCCGCGGCGATGATCTCCACGCCATCAAATACCTCCCACTCAAGCTTAAAGGACCAGCTCGGCATTGGCTTAACAGCTTGCCAACAGGATCAATCAGTTGTTGGGAGGACCTGGAAGCCGCGTTCCTCGACAATTTCCAGGGCACTTATGTGCGACCACCGGACGCTGATGACCTAAGCCACGTAATTCAGCAGCCAGAGGAATCGGCCAGGCAATTCTGGACACGGTTCCTAACAAAGAAAAATCAAATAGTGGACTGTCAGGATGCAGAGGCCCTAGCAGCCTTCAAGCACAATATCCGTGACGAGTGGCTTGCCCGGCACCTTGGACAGGAAAAGCCGAAATCTATGGCAGCACTCACGACACTCATGACCCGCTTTTGCGCGGGAGAAGACAACTGGCTTGCTCGTAGCAACAATATGACCAAGAACCCTGGCAATTTGGATTCCAGGGACAGTAGTGGCAGGTCGCGTCGCAACAAGCAGAAGCGCCGCATTAACGGCGACTGTCGGTGTCAAAACCGGCGGATCTCGGGTAGTGGGTCCCGAACTGTGCGTCTAGGCCGGATGGTAACAGGAGGCAGGGAACACGATGTTTTACCCAGGTTCGGGCCCTCTTGATGGAGGTAAAACCCTACGTCCTGCTTGATTAATATTGATGATATGGGTAGTACAAGAGTAGATCTACCACAAGATCAAGGAGGCTAAACCCTAGAAGCTAGCCTATGGTATGATTGTTGTATATGAAGTTGATTGCCTACGGACTACAACCCTCCGGTTTATATAGGCACCGGATAGGGTTAGGGTTACATAGAGTTGGTTACAATGGTAGGAGATCTTGAATATCCGCATCGCCAAGCTTGCCTTCCACGCCAAGGAAAGTCCCATCCGGACACGGGACGAAGTCTTCAATCTTGTATCTTCATAGTCCTGGAGTCCGGCTGAAGGTATAGTCCGGCTACCCGAACACCCCCTAATCCAGGACTCCCTCAGTAGCCCCCGAACCAGGCTTCAATGACGACGAGTCCGGCGCGCAGATTGTTCAGCATTGCAAGGCGGGTTCTTCTCCAAATCTTGTGTACCTGTAGGAATAATGTCCAATTTTTGTAATGTAGTGCTCCTCGGCTTCCACGCCCAATAATGTCCGTCTTCCACGTGTCAAACAAATGTGAAAAGTCGGGGCGTTTTTACATCCACACCCCTAGCCGTATAAACGAGCCGCCTATTTAACGGGATGGGGATTTAGGTCCAAACCACATCTTCTCCTTTCCGCGAGTTATCATCAGAGCTCTTCCAGCAAAGGTCCATTCCACCATGACCAGCCGTCGCAGCTCCTCCCCTCGCCCCTCTGGTCCCAAACCCGGGGACTGGGAGAGTTGCACCATCCCGCATAGCGAGTTAGTGTCGCTTCAGGCCAAGGGATTTCTCCCTCAGGCATACATGGTCCCAGTCCGAGCCGGTCTCGCCACCTACAATGGAGGAAAACAAGCGGAGAGCACCCCCAATCCTTCTAAAGGAGAGCGGGTGTGCCTCGTCCCCTATCTAATAAGGGGACTGGGATTTCCAATTCATCCATTTCTCCGCGGGCTTCTGGAGTTCTACAGCCTCCAGCTGCACAATCTCACGCCCGCCTCCGTATTGCATATTGCGGGTTTCGTCGCCCTTTGTGAGCTATTTTTAGGTGTTGAGGCTCATTTCGCGCTGTGGAAGAGGTTATTCTGCCTGGTGCCCCATTCTCGAGAGGGGTCTATATACCAAGTGGGCGGAGCCGAAGTATGGCGCATCGCCGGGACCGGATACCTATCTGGAACCCCAAAGAAGGCATCCAAGGACTGGCCTTCGGAATGGTTTTATATAGATGACGTCCCGCTACAGGACCCTATCCGGGTCGGTCTCCCTGAGTTCAACAGTGCTCCATTGAAGAAACGCTTGAGCTGGCGTCCGCGGAGCTCTCAGAGAGAAAGCGACAGAGACGTCCTTTACCTGATGGGCCGGATAAGACTGTTGGCTCATTCCGGACTAACCATGATTGGAGTCATGGCCGCATGCATTATGCGGGAGGTGCAGCCGCTTCAATATAGAGGCCACCCCATGTGGGATTTCAACGGGGAGGATGACGCCACACGTTACGGTCGTAAGGGGCCGGCCTCAGCTGCCGCCCTAGTAAGGATCTTATCCTCTTTGTACAAGTGAGAAAAGGAGGAATTCCTCCGCGTCAATCTGCAGGCCGGATTCAGTATGTACGATCCTCCAAGTTGGGTAAGTGAATAACTGCGCTTGCCCGTCTGTTTTATACTCCCACAGTTAGATATGTAGTCTAACGACTTCAGTGCAGGAACTGCGACAGGAGGTAAAGGATATAAACAGCCGCCCTCCACTGCCCGAGGACCCAGAACGGTCCCTCGATCCGGACTCCGAAGAGGACCCAGACATATCGGTGGAGCTTATCGACGGGGTGTTCCATCAGCTAAGAAAGGACAATACCTTGGTAGCCATCACGGCTGATTACCCAGGGTTAATCCCGGCCTCCCAGGTGACAAAAACCGGGGTCTTATTCCCTTGAAAGAGATTCCACCCTCACGTAGCCCGGTGTTTCTGACGACAGCCATGTTTTGCAGGGGAGATTTCCGAGGCAGGAGGCCGAACCTGCGGCGGCTAGCCAACGAGGGGCCGCAGGGCCCCGTGGGGCAAAAAGGAATGAAGTCCGGACTGAGATGTCGGCGCAAAGGTATAGTGCACCCTCTGTTTCCCTGGAGTTATTCTGTCAGGGCATATTAACGTTCGTGCTATCTTCAGAACGAAGAGACCTCGCCGGACTACATCCGGAGAGGTTGCCAATCGCGCCTCCACCAGCCAGGCTCCAACGTCTGGCCAGGAAGCGGAGGCGAGCACAAGGCGCGCACCGGACGCTCCTCCGACAGAGGATGCGGACAGGCTGTCTGCCACAAACTCTGAAGTGGAGAGTGCCATGAACCACAGGCATCGCCGGACAGTTCTACGCGATGCTTGTTTCTCCCAAGAGGCTTTAGATGCCTTTAATTCGGGAGATGCGTACCTCCATGCCGCTCAAAATGGTTTAGCCAGAGCCACGGAGCAGTATGTAAAAGACATACGGGTAAGAAAATTTTGGTCAAATATAGATATACCAGTAGCCCCCGAGACTTGAAACAGTTAGAGCAACTGATTTAAGGATCATTTAATAAGCAGGTTCTTACAGAGAAGAATACCGTACTCTCCCAGGAGCTGGAAAAGTGCAAGGCCCAACTAGAGGCCGCACTAGCCGCAGCAGGGGAGCCCAAAGAGACCCCCTCAGGTAAGATACGCTTCGAAAGATTAGTATTGTGCGGTGTGGGTGCAAATCTGACAAATCATGTTGTAGATGGCGCCGGACTCGATCCGGAAAAGCAACAACTCTTACGCCGGCTAAAGGCCGGTGAGAGTACGTTGACAAAGGTGAGGCGAGAGAAGAATGATCTTCAGGATGCCAACACCAGGCTGGACGTCGAACTTAAAGATGTTTGTGGCCAGCTGACGGACTCCACGAGGGAGAATCAGCGGCTTCGACGCGGCATATTCAGTAAGTGCTTGAACGAAGTTTGAAAAAAAAAGAGTTCGGCGAGGAAGTCGACTAACAGAGTAATGTCTGTAGTTATGCTCACAGGTCGTCCTACAGAGGAGATGCCCGGTTCTACGGGTGACCTTCTTCCCGAACTCATGCAACTGCACGAGCGAATTCGGCAGGCGATGCGAGGTGTTGCCCAAGCCTTATGGCCTGCCCACTCCATGCCCGAGGGCCTTGGAGAGCTTGCGGAGAAGCTGAAGGGAGCTCGGCGGCGCTTCCGGTTGTGGAAGATATCAGCCTGCCAACAAGGCGCTAGGGAAGCCTGGGCCATGGTGAAGACCCGTTTTACGAAGTCTGACCCAAACCACATGGCCGAGGTCGGACCAGTGGGGCCTGACGGGAAGGAGATCCCTGTGAGCTTAGTATACGGCCAAGTAGAGTTGGCCGCGAAGTATTCCTAGCGGGACTATAAATTAGACAGCCTGTTAGATGGTATAGAAGAGGAATACAATCAGTTAGAATGACTATGTAATTTTGAATTGACATGTGTAATGCCTTCTAGCCGGATTGTAGATCATTTGTCGTTGCCGACCTTTTCGCTTCAACCTCAGGACCTGACGGTCCGAAGTGTGTCCGAATACCATAGCGGTTATATAAGAACTGTGGTATGCGTGGAGACCAGGCGTAGGGGTCATTAGTGCTTTATCAGACAAGTGCCCAACTAGTTATGTTATATTACATGGTTAGTAAGAAACATCTTCCAGAGAGAATAGTTCCGTTAGGGGTTCCTTTCGCTGGGAGGCATGCCCTAAAGTGCATGTCCGAACTGCATAAAAAGACGCAGAAAAAGCATCTGGGGGCGCACAAAATGAGTAAAAATATCATCTTTTATCTCACCGACCGAATATTCCCTTAAGAACGCTAGCTTTCGGCTTCACCCAGTCTGAGGTACACATACGGTTGACCCGGCAGTAACAATCGCAGAGGTGCTCCCTTTACCGCCTAGCCGAACAATCGGGAATGTAGGGGTAAGCACAGGAGCCAGGCAACCCAGCTTGGCCAAAACTTAAGTCATATCGATGCATATAATGGTGAAGAAAAAGGTACATGCGAAAGTTTGACGCATGTGTTGGGCGTGAAGCCCGTATAAATAAGCTTCTGTTAAAGAAGCCCCCAGGTTTAATGAGCGCGAGTGGCGCATCACTAGATGAGCCTTTAAGGGCTATAAAAGAAAAGAGTGGAAGGAGAGAAATGTAAGACATAAAAATGAAAAAAATGGACAGAGAAAGGAGACGAACACAAAGTCCAGCGCTAGGCATAGAATCTTCGGAGACGGGTGGCGTTCCACGAGTTCGGCTCGAGTCGGTTATCCGACGCATCTCGTAGGCGGTACGCTCCGCCAGTCAGGACTTGGTTGATTATGAATGGACCTTCCCACTTGGGCTTGAGTTTGTCCTTTTTCTTGTCCGGCAGGCGTAGAACTAGTTTGCCAACATTGTAATTTTTGGCCCGTACTTCTCTGCTTTGATATCTTCAGGCCTGCTGATGATAAAATGTGGAACGGGCTTTTGCCACGTCAGGCTCCTCCTCCAGGGCGTCCAAGTTGTCCTGCCGATCGAGCTCGGCTTCTCTTTCTTCGTACATGTGCACTCTACGTGAGTCATGAATTATGTCGCAGGGCAGAACTGCCTCTGCGCCGTACACCATAAAAAATGGTGTGTATCCGGTGGTGCGATTTGGCGTGGTCCACAGCCCCCATAGCACGGAGTCGAGCTCCTCTACCCAGTGCGTGTTAGATTCCTTGAGGGACCGCACCAGTTTGGGTTTAATGCCGCTCATGATAAGACCATTTGCACGTTCGACCTGGCCGTTGGTTTGTGGGTGATAGACGGAAGCATAATCAAGCTTGATGCCCATGTTTTTGCACCAGAGTTTTACCTCGTCTGCGGTAAAGTTTGTACCGTTATCGGTTATGATGCTGTGGGGGACGCCATAACGGTGTACAACCCCGGATATGAAGTCTATCACAGGTCCGGATTCGGCCGTTTTAACAGGCTTGGCTTCTATCCATTTGGTGAATTTATCCACCATGACCAGTAAGTATTTTTTCCTATCGGTCCCACCTTTAAGGGGTCCGACCATGTCAAGCCCCCAGACCGCAAAAGGCCAGGTGATGGGTATAGTTTGGAGTGCGGTGGGTGGCATATGGCTTTGGTTGGCAAACAGTTGGCAAGCGCATCGTTGGACTAGGTCCTGAGCGTCTGCCTGGGCCGTCGGCCAATAAAAGCCTGTATGGAATGCCTTGCTAACAAGGGACCGAGTAGCGGCGTGGTGACCACCGAGTCCGGCATGAATTTCAGCCAGAAGGTTCCGCCCTTCCTCTTCGGAGATGCACCTTTGAAGGACTCCGATAGTGCTTTTCTTATAAAGCTCTCCCTCATGGACTCTATAGGCTTTAGATTGCCACACTATGCAGCGGGCCTCGTTTTGGTCCTCCGGGAGTTCCTGCCTAGTAAGGTAGGCTAGGAATGGTTCTGTCCACGGGGCGATGACTGCCATTATTACGTGGGCTGAAGGTGTAATTTCATTGGCAGAGCCTCCAATTGTGTCAGATTGTTCGGCGTCGAGTGGTGCGGCAGGGTCCGGGCTGTTATTTGCGGGTTCCCCCTCCCATGCTACGGATGGCTTGAACAATCTTTCCAAAAAGATGTTGGGGGGGACTGCATCGCATTTTGCTCCGATGCGTGCCAGGACGTCCGCTGCTTGATTGTTTTCTTGGGCTATATGGTGAAACTCCAGCCCTTCGAACCGAGCTGACATTTTTAGGATGGCGTTGCGGTAAGCTGCCATTTTTGGGTCCTTGGCGTCGAAGTCTCCATTTATTTGGGATATCGCGAGGTTTGAATCCCCGCGTACCTCTAGGCGCTGGATACCCATGGATACTACTATCCGGAGACCATGTAGGAGGACCTCATATTCGGCTGCATTGTTGGAATCCATGTACATGATTTGGAGCGCATATTGGACTGTGTCTCCTGTGGGGGACGTCAGGACGACGCCAGCCCCCAGTCCGGCCAACATTTTGGAGCCATCGAAATGCATAATCCAGTTTGAATATGTGCCGTACTCTTTAGGGAGCTTGGCCTCCGTCCATTCTGTGACAAAGTCGGCCAAAACTTGCGATTTAATAGCTCGCCGTGGCTTATAGGTTATATCGAATGGGAGAAGCTCGATGGCCCATTTTGCAATCCGGCCCGTTGCGTCGCGGTTGTTGATAATATCGTTGAGTGGTACTTCCATGGCTACTGTTATGGAACACTCTTGAAAGTAGTGTCGTAGCTTCCGGGATGCCATGAATACCGCGTATGCAATTTTTTGATAATGCGGGTACCATGATTTGCATGGAGTGAGGACAGTGGATACGTAGTAGACCGGCCTTTGAAGGGGGAATTTATGTTCATCCGTTTCCCGCTCGATAACGAGCACTGCGCTAACAACTTGATGTGTTGCTGCAATGTACAATAACATTGGTTCACCGGTGTTCGGCGTGGTCAGGACTGGGTTTGTTGCCAATATGGCTTTTATTTCATCAAGTCCAGCCGTGGTGGCCTCCGTCCACTCGAAGTGTTTGGTGCACCGAAGGAGGCGATAGAGGGGTAGTGCCTTTTCTCCTAAGCGGGAGATGAAGCGGCTTAAAGCCGCCACACATCCGGTTAATTTTTGTATTTGTTTGAGGTCCTTTGGGAAATCCAATTGTGACAAAGCTCGGATTTTGGCTGGATTTGCTTCAATTCCTCTACCGGATACAATGAAGCCCAAGAGCTTTCCGGCTGGAACGCCGAAGACGCATTTTTCCGGGTTGAGCTTGATGTCATATTTTTGGAGGTTATCGAATGTAAGCCTCAAGTCGTCTACTAGAGATTTGACATGTCTTGATTTGATGACCACATCATCAACGTACGCCTCCACTGTTTTGCCAATCTGATTTGCCAGACATGTCTGGATCATGCGCTGATATGTTGCGCCGGCGTTTTTCAGCCCGAAGGGCATTGTGTTGAAGCAGAATGGGCCGTATGGTGTGATGAATGCTGTTGCGGCTTGGTCTGATTCTGCCATCTTGATTTGATGGTATCCGGAGTATGCGTCAAGGAAACACAACGAGTCGTGTCCTGAGGTGGCATCGATAATTTGATCGATACGGGGGAGGGGGAAGGGATCCTTTGGGCAAGCCTTGTTGAGGTCTTTAAAAATCGACACACAGGCGCCAGGATTTGTCCTTCTTTGGTACCATCACCAAGTTTGCTAGCCAGTCCGGATGTTTTATGTCTCTAATGAATCCGGCCTCCAATAGCTTGGCTAGCTCCTCACCCATAGCCTGTCTCTTGGGTTCGGAAAAATGCCAAAGGGCTTGTTTGACAGGTTTGAATCCTTTTAGGATATTTAAGCTGTGTTCGGCCAACCTGCATGGGATCCCTGGCATGTCTAAAGGGTGCCAGGCGAAAATGTCCCAGTTCTCTCATAGGAACTCTTGCAGTGCGGCGTCTACATCAGGGTTCAGTCGTGCCCCGATGGAAGCTGTTTTATTGGGGTCCGTTGGATGGACCTGGAATTTGACTATTTCGTCAGCTGGCTTGAAGGATGTGGATTTGGATCTCTTATCGAGTATCACATCATCCCTGTTAACCATGGAGCGCAGCGCAGTCAGTTCCTCGGCTGCTAAGGCTTCGGATAGTGCCTCAAGGGCTAATGCGGCCGTCTTGTTTTCGGCGCGGAGTGCTACGTCCGGATCACTAGCTAGAGTGATAATTCCGTTCGGCCCGGGCATCTTAAGCTTCATGTACCCGTAATGGGGTATTGCTTGGAAGATTGAGAATGTTTCCCGTCCCAGTAAAGCATGATATCCGCTTTTGAACAGGTGTTCAAGCAGGCAGGCAAGTTAAATGCCAAAAATGAAGACAAGGGGCTGCACAGGGATGACGACGAGGAGCCCCGGCCGCCGAACAATAGTGGACAGAAGGGTTTCCCCCCACAAGTGCGGACGGTGAACATGATATACGCAACCCACGTCCCCAAAAGGGAGCGGAAGCGCGTGTTAAGGGACGTATACGCGGTAGAGCCAGTCACCCCAAAGTTCAACCCATGGTCCTCCTGCCTGATCACCTTTGATCGAAGGGACCATCCCACTAGCACCGTCATGGCGGATTCGCCGCATTGGTTTTAGACCCAATTATTGACGGATTTCATCTCACTAGAGTCCTCATGGACAGCGGCAGCAGCCTGAACCTGCTTTACCAGGATACAGTGCGGAAAATGGGCATATACCCTCGAGGATTAAGCCCACCAAAACGACCTTTAGAGGCGTAATACCAGGTGTAGAGGCCAACTGTACAGGCTCAGTCACACTTGAAGTGGTCTTCGGATCTCCGGATAATTTCCGAAGCGAGGAGTTAATCTTCGACATAGTCCCATTCCGCAGTGGCTATCACGCACTGCTCGGGCGAACCGCATTCACCAAGTTCAATGCGGTACCGCACTACGCATACCTTAAGCTCAAGATGCCAGGCCCTCGAGGAGTAATTACGGTCAATGGAAACACCGAACGCTCCCTCTGAACGGAGGAGCACAAGGCGTCCCTTGCAGCGGAAGCACAAAGCAGCCTCTCCAAGCAATTCTCTAGTCCGGTCATTAAACGTCCAGACACCATCAAGCGCGCCCGGAGTAACCTAGAACAAGACCGCCTGGCACGTTCCGAGCAGGCATAGCAATGCAGCACCAACCCCAGCCCTCGCAAAAATGCGACACCAGTGCTTCGCGTACATAACTATGCTCTAGAAATACCATGGGTACAGGGGGAGGGACACCATCACGGCACGCCCGAAACATGGCTTAAACCGCACCAGGGGCTGCTGATTTTCTAATTTTCTCTTACTTTCAGGACTCCATTCTTCGGAAGGCCTGTTCGGCAGTTCAATTGCCGCACAAACGATGCAAGAACCAGGGAAGCAGACAAGCCATGCCACATTACGGAACTCCCAGGTGGTCTCTATCACGAGCAGTATACCTGTTTCGCATACCATTCCGCAGCCTGCCCCTGGAACGGACATGTTAAATAGTCCAACCTTTTGCTTATCGCATTATTTGTATCGTTCTGCTTTGACCGCAGCCCTTTTTAATAAACAATGCATAGCTTTTGTCTATTTTTGCATTACCCTTTTTTTTACAAATATATATTCCTTAACGACATGTTGCACCCGTACACTTTGGTACGGCCAAAATACGCCAGGGGCTTTAGTACCCCTCAATATGGTGTGAGAAGTCCGAACACTTTAACAAGTGCGGCACCCCGAACTTATAGCATTATATGCATCGGCTCCGAATCATGTCTTGGGTCAATAGTTGGGTTTTCCCAGCTCCTATGTTTTGGTGCCTTACGTTTCGCTATATCGGCTAAGGTAGCACTAGGAGAACTACTGCGATTGTGCCCCAATTGAGCTGGGTCGAGCACCTCAGTAGAGAAAGCTAAAACCGACTGTCATGATGAAGCGAGAGCTGGTCGCTGTTCGAGAGGTTTTTCGAGTCCCTAAAGACTTATGCCGCTTAGAGCGAGGAGCCGGCTCTGTCCGGCCAAGGCGTGGATAGCGCCCCGAACTCGGTCTTCCGAATACCAGGGGCTTCACCGAAATTTAAAATTATAGAATTCTATGGCTAAGTGAGAGTGTTCAAGCATTATAGTCCGATTGCCTTGTTCGTTGTGCTGAGCGCCTCCCTCGAAGGACCCAAACATGGGAAAAAGAGCGCTCAGGTTTGTTCCCGAACACCCCAGCACTAGCGGCACGGGGGCAGAAGCCGACGACTCGCCATCTCTCAGAATTGATAAACAGCCGCACAGAAGGTAATATTTTAAATTCCAAGAGCATTGCTTAAGCGCATATGAACAAGTTTTCAGCGCACAGGACAAAACGAGCGAGTTTTACTCAAAAATTACATCCCTAGAACATTCATCCGCCATAAGGCGGGCACCCTTCAGAACATCCTTATAATAATTCTCGGGCTTGCGATGCTCTTTCCCCGGCGGTGGCCCGTCCTTCACAAGCTTCTCAGCATCCAGCTTGCCCCAGTGCACCTTAGCACGGGCAAGGGCCCTACGGGCACCTTCAATGCAGACGGAGCGCTTGATGACTTCGAGCCTTGGACAGGCCTCCACCAGCCGCCGCACCAGCCCGAAATAGCTCCCAGGAAGAGCCTCTCCGGGCCACAGCTGAACTATGAGGCCCTTCATGACCTGTTCGGCCGCCTTGTGGAGCTCGACCAATTGCTTCAGCTGGTCGCTCAGGGGCACGGGGTGTCCGGCCTCAGCATACTGAGACCAGAACACCTTCTCTGTCGAGTTGCCCTCCTCGGCTCGATAGAATGCGGCGCCATCGGACACGCTACGGGGAAGATCTGCGAATGCTCCTGGAGAGCTCCGGACTCGGGTAGGTAACAAGTAACTTACGTTTATGTGTTTTCTTTGCATAAAGAATGCCTTACCCGCCGCTATATTTTTCACCGCATCCAACTCCTGGAGGGTCCTCTGGGATTCGGCCTTGGTAGACTTGGCATTTTCAATAGCCACCGCGAGCTCAGATGCTCGCGTCTTTGAGTCAAGCTCCAAACTCTCATGTTTTTCCATGAGAGCCTGGAGCTCTTGCCGCACCTCGCCAACCTAGGCCTCATACTTCTCCCGCTCGGTGCGCTCCGTGGCCGCCCTCTTCTCGGCCTCGAGCAGCGCTTGCTTAAGGGTCGCCACCTCAGACGTGGCCCCTACAATAGCCACAATAATCCTGTTATTTTTTTGCAATTGCACCTTTTTTATATATATTTAAACAAGGTATTTCTTACCTTCCTTGTCCTCGAGCTGCTTCTTTGCATGCCCGAGCTCTTGCTCGGACTGCTCAAGGTTCTGCTTTAGCGTGTCCACTTCCGCAGTCAGTGCGGCGGATGCTAGCAGGGAAGCCTGCATACACATATTGACTCCTTTTTCTTAGACTCCTGCAAATTTTATTTGATCCTCTATTCGGCTTTTCTTCTTGAACGCCAAACAGAGCATCAGGGGCTACTGTCTATGCGGTAATATTATTTACACATTCTTTACTTACCTCAAAGCCTGTTAAAAGGCTAGTACAAGCTTCAGTCAGAACGCTCTTGGCGGACTGAACCTTCTGGACCATCGCACTCATAATGGTGTGGTGCTCCTCGTTGATGGAGGCGCCTTTGAGCGCCTCCAACAGATTGTCCGGCGCCTCCGGTTCGACGGGGGTCACCGGCACGGAGGGCCTGCTCCTCTCGGAAGGAGGTCACCCGCCGGACTCTGGAACCTTTGAAGGTTCCGGAGCGGTGTCCGGCCTAGAGCCGAACTTGGAGCCCTGGGGGGTTCTATCCCCTTTACCCCTGGAGTCCGGGAGGTCGCCTTGCGGCGCCTCCAGGACCACCTCCTCCTAGCTTGGAACCTGTTGGGACAACACTTCGGCGTCGTCCGTAGGGCAGGGGAGGAAGCCGTCGGAAGCGAATTCACATCCGATGAGTCCAGTGAACCGCTCGACGATGCGTCGAGCCGGTCTTTGGGTGGGCTGCATAATCATATTCGGCATAAGGGAAAGCTGTGCAATAAAGGAATACTATGAATTACTCTGGTATCCGGATACTTACGATTTCGCCAGGGGCTTGGCCCTGTGCAGCCACTCCTCTTCGCCGTCGTCGGCGTTGGTGGAGTAGTCCGGAGGAAGGGTTTTCCCCTTCTTGGACCCTTCGGCCTCCCCAGTTGGGGCGGCCTTTCTTTTCTTCCCTTCCCCCGCTGGCGGGGGAGAGGTCTCTTCTTCCTCCTCCTCGTCTTTGTGGGAGGAGTGCATCTTGGAGTCGTCGGATGATGGATCCGACACCTCCTGGCGCCGGGCACTCTTTCGAGTCCCCGTGGCCTTCTTCTTGGCCTTCTTCTCCGGCACCACATAGGGTGCCGGAACCAGTAGCTTCACCAAACGAGCGTCCGCTGGGCCTTCGGGCAAAGGAGCCGGACAGTTGATCTGTCTGGATGTCTCCTGCCAATCCTGTCAAAGGTAAGGGAGCTTAGATCCTGCATGGAGTCAAACTATGAAAAACTTGTTGGAAATATGCCCTAGAGGCAATAATAAAAGTATTATTATATTTCATTGTTCATGATAATTGTCTTTTATTCATGCTATAACTGTATTATCCGGAAATCGTAATACACGTGTGAATACTTAGACCACACTATGTCCCTGGTAAGCCTCTAGTTGACCAGCTCGTTGTGATCAACAGATAGTCATGGTTTCCTGACTATGGACATTGGATGTCGTTGATAACGGGATCACATCATTAGGATAATGATGTGATGGACAAGACCCAATCCTAAGCATAGCATAAAAGATCGTGTAGTTCGTTTTGCTAGAGCTTTGCAAGTGTCAAGTATCTCTTCCTTCGACCATGAGATCGTGTAACTCCCGGATACGTAAGAGTGCCTTGGGTGTATCAAACGTCACAACGTAACTGGGTGACTATAAAGGTGCATTACAGGTATCCCCGAAAGTAGCTGTTGGGTTGACACGGATCGAGACTGGGATTTGTCACTCCGTATGACGGAGAGGTATCTCTGGGCCCACTCGGTAATGCATCATCATATTGAGCTCAATGTGACCAAGGTGTTGGACACGGGATCATGCATTACGGTACGAGTAAAGTGACTTGCCGGTAACGAGACTGAACAAGGTATTGGGATACCGACGATCGAGTCTCGGGCAAGTAACGTACCGATTGACAAAGGGAATTGCATACAGGGTTTGATCGAATCCTCGACATAGTGGTTCATCCGATGACAACATCGAGGAGCATGTGGGAGCCATCATGGGTATCCAGATCCCGCTGATGGTTATTGACCGAGAGCGTCTCGGTCATGTCTGCATGTCTCGCGAACCCGTAGGGTCTACACACTTAAGGTTCGGTGACGCTAGGGTTATGAAGATATGGATATGCAGAAACCCGAATGTTGTTCGGAGTCCCGGATGAGATCCCGGACGTCACGAGGAGTTCCGGAATGGTCCGGAGGTAAAGAATTATATATAGGAAGTGCTATTTCGGGCATCGGGACAAGTTTTGGGGTTATCGGTATTGTACCGGGACCACCGGAAGGGTCCCGGGGGTCCACCGGGTGGGGCCACCTGTCCCGAGGGGCCACATGGGCTGTAGGGGGTGCGCCTTGGCCATCATGGGCCAAGGGCACCAGCCCCTATAGGCCCATGCGCCTAGGGTTTCCCCCTAGGACGAGTCCTAGTGGTGGAAGGCACCCCTAGGTGCCTTGGGGGGGAGGGAAACCTCCCCTAGGCCGCCGCCCCCCTAGTAGATCTCATCTACTAGGGCCGGCGCCCCCCTGGCACCCCTATATATAGTGGGGGAGAGGAGGGACTTTATACACCAGCCCCTGGCGCCTCCACCTCCCCCCGTTACGTCTCTCCCTCGTAGTCTCGGCGAAGCCCTGCTGCTGTGACGCCCTGCATCCACCACCACGCCGTCGTGCTGCTGGATCTTCATCAACCTCTCCTTCCCCCTTGCTGGATCAAGAAGGAGGAGACGTCTCCCGTCCCGTACGTGTGTTGAACGCGGAGGTGCCGTCCGTTCGGCGCTGGTCATCGGTGATTTGGATCACGTCGAGTACGACTACATCATCACCTTGCAAGCTTCCGCACGCGATCTACAAGTGGTATGTAGATGCAAACTCTCTCCCTAGACTCGTTGCTTAGATGAACTCATAGATGGATCTTGGTGAAACCGTAGGAAAAATTTTAATTTTCTGCAACGTTCCCCAACAGTGGTATCAGAGCCAGGTTTATGCGTAGTTCTCTTTGCACGAGTAGAACACAACTTTGTTGTGGGCGTGGATTTTGTCATCTTACTTGCCTCTACTAGTCTTTTCTTGCTCAACGGTATTGTGGGATGAAGCGGCCCGGACCAACCTTACACGTACTCTTACGTGAGACCGGTTCCACCGACTGACATGCACAAGTTGCATAAGGTGGCTGGCGGGTGTCTGTCTCTCCCACCTTAGTTGGAGCGGAATCGATGAACAGGGCCCTTATGAAGGGTAAATAGAAGTTGACAAAATCACGTTGTGGTGATTCGTAGGTAAGAAAACGTTCTTGCTAGAACCCAATTACAGCCACGTAAAAGATGCAACAACAATTAGAGGACGTCTAACTTGTTTTTGCAGCGATTGATCATGTGATGTGATATGGCCAGAAGTTGTGATGAATGATGAATTGTGATGTATGAGATCATGTTCTTTGTAATAGGATTCACGACTTGCATGTCGATGAGTATGACAACCGGCAGGAGCCATAGGAGTTGTCATTATTTTTTGTATGACCTGCGTGTCATTAAATAACGTCATGTAAACTACTTTACTTTATTGCTAAACGTTAGTCATAGAAGTAGAAGTAGTCGTTGGCGTGACAACTTCATGAAGACACGATGATGGAGATCATGATGATGGAGATCATGGTGTCAAGCCGGTGACAAGATGATCATGGAGCCCCGAAGATGAAGATCAATGGAGCTATATGATATTGGCCATATCATGTCACAACTATATAATTGCATGTGATGTTTATTATGTATTATGCATCTTGTTTACTTAGGACGACGGTAGTAAATAAGATGATCCCTTATAAAATTTCAAGAAGTGTTCTCCCCTAACTGTGCACCGTTGCTACAGTTCGTCGTTTCTAAGCACCACGTGATGATCGGGTATGATGGATTCTTACGTTCACATACAACGGGTGTAAGACAATTTTACACAGCGAAAACACTTAGGGTTAACTTGACGAGCCTAGCATGTGCAGACATGGCCTCGGAACACGGAGACCGAAAGGTCGAACACGAGTCGTATGGAAGATACGATCAACATGAAAATGTTCACCGACGATGACTAGTCCGTCTCACGTGATGATCGGACACGGCCTAGTCGACTCGGATCGTGTAACACTTAGATGACTAAAGGGATGTCTAATCTAAGTGGGAGTTCATAATTTGATTAGAACTTTATTATCATGAACTTAGTCTAAAACCTTTGCAAATATGTCTTGTAGATCAATGGCCAACGCTAATGTCAACATGAACTTCAACGCGTTCCTAGAGAAAACCAAGCTGAAAGATGATGGCAGCAACTATACGGACTGGGTCCGGAACCTGAGGATCATCCTCATAGCTGCCAGGAAACAATATGTCCTAGAAGGACCGCTAGGTGACGCTCCCGTCCCAGAGAACCAAGACATTATGAATGCTTGGCAGTCTCGCGCTGATGATTACTCCCTCGTTCAGTGCGGCATGCTTTACAGCTTAGAACCGGGGCTCCAAAAGCGTTTTGAGCATCATGGAGCATATGAGATGTTCGAAGAGCTGAAACTAGTTTTTCAAGCTCATGCCCGGGTCGAGAGATATGATGTCTCCGACAAGTTCTACAGTTGTAAGATGGAGGAGAACAGTTCTGTCAGTGAGCACATCCTGAAGATGCCTGGGTTGCACAACCGTATGACCCAGCTGAACATTAACCTCCCAGATGAGGCGGTCATTGACAGAATCCTCCAGTCGCTCCCACCAAGCTACAAGAGCTTTGTGATGAACTACAACATGCAGGGAATGGAAAAGACCATTCCTGAAGTGTTCTCGATGCTGAAGTCAGCAGAGGCTGAAATCAAGAAAGAACATCAAGTGTTGATGGTCAATAAGACCACTAAGTTCAAGAAGGGCAAGGGTAAGAAGAACTTCAAGAAGGACGGCAAAGATGTTGCCGCGCCTGGTAAGCCAGTTACCGGGAAGAAGTCAAAGAATGGACCCAAGCCTGAGACTGAGTGCTTTTATTGCAAGGGGAAGGGTCACTGGAAGCGGAACTGCCCCAAATACTTAGCGGATAAGAAGGCCGGCAACACCAAAGGTATATTTGATATACATGTGATTGATGTGTACCTTACCAGCAATCGTAGTAACTCCTGGGTATTTGATACCGGTGCCGTTGCTCATATTTGTAACTCACAGCAGGAGCTGCGGAATAAACGGAGACTGGCAAAGGACGAGGTGACGATGCGCGTCGGGAATGGTTCCAGAGTCGATGTGATCGCCGTCGGCACGCTGCCTCTACATTTACCTACGGGATTAGTTTTGAACCTTAATAATTGTTATTTAGTGCCAAGTTTGAGCATGAACATTGTATCAGGATCTCGTTTAATACGAGATGGCTACTCATTTAAGTCTGAGAATAATGATTGTTCGATTTATATGAGAGATATGTTTTATGGTCATGCTCCGATGGTCAATGGTTTATTCTTAATGAATCTCGAGCGTAATATTACACATGTTCATAGTGTAGATGCCAAAAGATTTAAAGTTGATAACGATAGTCCCACATACTTGTGGCACTGCCGCCTTGGTCACATTGGTGTCAAGCGCATGAAGAAGCTCCATGCCGATGGACTTTTAGAGTCTCTTGATTATGAATCGTTTGACACGTGCGAACCATGCCTCTTGGGCAAAATGACCAAGACTCCGTTCTCCGGAACAATGGAGCGAGCAACCAACTTGTTGGAAATCATACATACCGATGTGTGCGGTCCAATGAGCGTTGAGGCTCGCGGAGGATATCGTTATGTTCTCACTCTCACAGATGACTTGAGTAGATATGGGTATGTCTACTTAATGAAACACAAGTCTGAGACCTTTGAAAAGTTCAAGGAATTTCAGAATGAGGTAGAGAATCAACGTGACCGAAAGATAAAATTCTTACGATCAGATAGTGGAGGAGAATACTTAAGTCACGAATTTGGTACACACTTAAAGAAATGTGGAATCGTTTCACAGCTCACGCCGCCTGGAACACCTCAGCGAAACGGTGTGTCCGAACGTCGTAATCGCACTCTATTGGATATGGTGCGGTCTATGATGTCTCTTACCGATTTACCGCTATCATTTTGGGGATACGCTCTAGAGACAGCTACATTCACTTTAAATAGGGCACCGTCTAAATCCGTTGAGACGACACCGTATGAATTATGGTTTGGAAAGAAACCTAAGCTGTCGTTTCTAAAAGTTTGGGGATGCGAAGCTTATGTCAAGAAACTTCAACCTGAAAAGCTCGAACCCAAGTCGGAAAAATGCGTATTCATAGGATACCCTAAGGAAACTGTAGGGTATACCTTCTACTTGAGATCCGAAGGCAAGATCTTTGTTGCCAAGAACGGATGCTTTCTGGAAAAAGAGTTTCTCTCGAAAGAAGTAAGTGGGAGGAAAGTAGAACTCGATGAAGTACTACCTCTTGAGCGGGATAGTGACGCAGCACAGGAAACCGTTCCTGTGATGCCCACACCAACTGAAGAGGAAAACCATGATAATGATCAAGGTACTTCGGATCAAGTTACTGCTGAACTTCGTAGGTCCAGAAGGACACGTTCCGCACCAAAGTGGTACGGCAACCCTGTCCTGGAAATCATGTTGTTAGACAACAATGAACCTTCGAACTATGAAGAAGCAATGGCGGGCCCGGATTCCAACAAATGGCTTGAAGCCATGAAATCCGAGATAGAATCCATGTATGAAAACAAAGTATGGACTTTGACAGACTTGCCCGATGATCGGCGAGCGATAGAAAACAAATGGATCTTTAAGAAGAAGACGGACGCGGATGGTAATGTTACCATCTATAAAGCTCGACTTGTCGCTAAGGGTTATCGACAGGTTCAAGGGATTGACTACGACGAGACATTCTCTCCTGTAGCGAAGCTAAAGTCCGTCCAAATCATGTTAGCAATTGCCGCATACTATGATTATGAGATATGGCAGATGGACGTCAAAACAGCATTCCTTAACGGGCATCTTAAGGAAGAACTGTATATGATGCAGCCGGAAGGTTTTGTCGATCCTCGGAACACTAATAAAGTATGCAAGCTCCAGCGATCCATTTATGGACTGGTGCAAGCATCTCGGAGTTGGAACATTCGCTTTGATGAGATGATCAAAGCGTTTGGGTTTATGCAGACTTATGGAGAAGCCTGCGTTTACAAGAAAGTGAGTGGGAGCTCTGTAGCATTTCTCATATTATATGTAGATGACATACTCCTGATGGGAAATAATATAGAATTTCTGGACAGCATTAAGGCCTACTTGAATAAGTGTTTTTCAATGAAGGACCTTGGAGAAGCTGCTTATATATTAGGCATCAAGATCTATAGAGATAGATCGAGACGCCTCATAGGTCTTTCACAAAGCACATACCTTGATAAGATTTTGAAGAGATTCAGAATGGATCAGTCCAAGAAGGGGTTCTTGCCTATGTTACAAGGTATGAGACTGAGCTCAGCTTAGTCACCGACCACGGCAAAAGATAAAGAAGAGATGAGTGTCATCCCCTATGCTTCAGCCATAGGATCTATTATGTATGCCATGCTGTGTACCAGACCCGATGTAAACCTTGCCGTAAGTTTGGTAGCAAGATACCAAAGTAATCCTGGCAAGGAACACTGGACAGCGGTCAAGAATATCCTGAAGTACCTGAAAAGGACAAAGGACATGTTTCTCGTTTATGGAGGAGACGAAGAGCTCGTCGTAAAGGGTTACGTCGACGCTAGCTTCGACTCAGATCTGGATGACTCTAAGTCACAAACCGGATACGTGTATATGTTGAATGGTGGAGCAGTAAGCTGGTGCAGCTGCAAGCAGAGCGTCGTGGCGGGATCTACGTGTGAAGCGGAGTACATGGCAGCCTCGGAGGTAGCACATGAAGCGATTTGGGTGAAGGAGTTCATCACCGACCTAGGAGTCATACCCAATGCGTCGGGGCCGATCAAACTCTTCTGTGACAACACTGGAGCTATTGCCCTCGCAAAGGAGCCCAGGTTTCACAAGAAGACCAGGCACATCAAGCGTCGTTTCAACTCCATCCGTGAAAATGTTCAAGATGGAGACATAGAGATTTGCAAAGTGCACACGGATCTGAATGTCGCAGATCCGCTGACTAAACCTCTCTCGCGTGCAAAACATGATCAACACCAGAACTCTATGGGTGTTCGATTCATCACAATGTAACTAGATTAGTGACTCTAGTGCAAGTGGGAGACTGTTGGAAATATGCCCTAGAGGCAATAATAAAAGTATTATTATATTTCATTGTTCATGATAATTGTCTTTTATTCATGCTATAACTGTATTATCCGGAAATCGTAATACACGTGTGAATACTTAGACCACACTATGTCCCTGGTAAGCCTCTAGTTGACCAGCTCGTTGTGATCAACAGATAGTCATGGTTTCCTGACTATGGACATTGGATGTCGGTGATAACGGGATCACATCATTAGGAGAATGATGTGATGGACAAGACCCAATCCTAAGCATAGCATAAAAGATCGTGTAGTTCGTTTTGCTAGAGCTTTGCAAGTGTCAAGTATCTCTTCCTTCGACCATGAGATCGTGTAACTCCCGGATACCGTAAGAGTGCCTTGGGTGTATCAAACGTCACAACGTAACTGGGTGACTATAAAGGTGCATTACAGGTATCTCCGAAAGTAGCTGTTGGGTTGACACGGATCGAGACTGGGATTTGTCACTCCGTATGACAGAGAGGTATCTCTGGGCCCACTCGGTAATGCATCATCATATTGAGCTCAATGTGACCAAGGTGTTGGACACGGGATCATGCATTACGGTACGAGTAAAGTGACTTGCCGGTAACGAGACTGAACAAGGTATTGGGATACCGACGATCGAGTCTCGGGCAAGTAACGTACCGATTGACAAAGGGAATTGCATACAGGGTTTGATCGAATCCTCGACATAGTGGTTCATCCGATGACAACATCGAGGAGCAGTGGGAGCCATCATGGGTATCCAGATCCCGCTGATGGTTATTGACTGAGAGCGTCTCGGTCATGTCTGCATGTCTCCCGAACCCGTAGGGTCTACACACTTAAGGTTCGGTGACGCTAGGGTTATGAAGATATGGATATGCAGAAACCCGAATGTTGTTAGGAGTCCCGGATGAGATCCCGGACGTCACGAGGAGTTCCGGAATGGTCCGGAGGTAAAGAATAATATATAGGAAGTGCTATTTCGGGCATCGGGACAAGTTTCGGGGTTATCGGTATTGTACCGGGACCACCGGAAGGGTCCCGGGGGTCCACCGGGTGGGGCCACCTGTCCCGAGGGGCCACATGGGCTGTAGGGGGTGCGCCTTGGCCATCATGGGCCAAGGGAACCAGCCCCTATAGGCCCATGCGCCTAGGGTTTCCCCCTAGGACGAGTCCTAGTGGTGGAAGGCACCCCTAGGTGCCTTGGGGGGGAGGGAAACCTCCCCTAGGCCGCCGCCCCCCCTAGTAGATCTCATCTACTAGGGCCGGCGCCCCCCCTGGCACCCCTATATATAGTGGGGGAGAGGAGGGACTTTATACACCAGCCCCTGGCGCCTCCACCTCCCCCCGTTACGTCTCTCCCTCGTAGTCTCGGCGAAGCCCTGCTGCTGTGACGCCCTGCATCCACCACCACGCCGTCGTGCTGCTGGATCTTCATCAACCTCTCCTTCCCCCTTGCTGGATCAAGAAGGAGGAGACGTCTCCCGTCCCGTACGTGTGTTGAACGCGGAGGTGCCGTCCGTTCGGCGCTGGTCATCGGTGATTTGGATCACGTCGAGTACGACTACATCATCACCTTGCAAGCTTCCGCACGCGATCTACAAGTGGTATGTAGATGCAAACTCTCTCCCTAGACTCGTTGCTTAGATGAACTCATAGATGGATCTTGGTGAAACCGTAGGAAAAAATTTAATTTTCTGCAACGTTCCCCAACAAAACTGATACCCTATAGAAGGTAAAAATAGCTTACCGCACGAGCGTGACGCTGCGTGCTGAATCCACGATCCTCGGTAGCGGATGCGGGGGCCTCGGCGCCTTTGAAAAGCACCTTCCAGGCATCTTCGTACGTTGTGTCGAAGAGCCTGCTCAGAGTTCGGTGCCGCGCCGGGTCGAACTCCCATAGGTTGAAAGCCCGTTGTTGACACGGGAGGATCCGGCGGATGAGCATAACCTGGACTACATTGACAAGCTTGAGATGCTTGTCCACCAGGGTTTGGACGCATGTTTGGAGTCCGGTCAGCTCACTTTTTTTACCCCACGACAGGCCCATCTCTTTCCAGGAGGCGTAGGGGTTCCGGATCGGAACTCGGGGGCTGCGACCCACTTAGGGTCGCGCGGCTCGGTGATGTAAAACCACCCTGATTGCCACCCCTTTAGGGTCTCCACAAAGGAGCCCTCCAGCCATAAGACGTTGGGCATCTTGCCCACCATGGCGCCTCCGCACTCCGCCTGGTTGCCGTGGACCACCTTCGGCTTGACATTGAAAGTCTTGAGCCATAGGCCGAAGTGGGGGCGGATGCGGAGGAAAGCCTCGCACATGACGATAAACGCCGAGATGTTGAGGACGAAGTTCGGGGCCAGATCATGGAAATCCAGGCCATAGTAGAACATGAGCCCCCGGACGAATGGGTGGAGAGGGAAGCCCAGTCCGCGGAGGAAATGGGGGAGGAACACCATCCTCTCATGGGGCCTAGGGGTGGGGATGATCTGCCCCTCTTCAGGAAGCCGGTGTGCAATGTCGTTAGACAAGTATCCGGCCTTCCTTAGTCGTTTGATATGTCCCTCCGTAACGGAGGAGACCATCCACTTGCCTCCCGCTCCGGACATGACTGGAGAAGGTTGAGGTGCGGAGTGCGGACTTGGGCGTTGGAGCTTGAGTGCGCAAAAATGGATAGGCAAAGGAGGAAGAAGACGTAGGTGAAAAGGTGGATCCTTATCCCCTTATATGGGTGGACGCGATTATGCGTCCCCACCAGCCTGGTAAAACTCACTTATCTCCCAAGCGCCGTAATCGATGGCGCGATTGGGTTACCCACGCTCGTATTGATGAGAATCCTGGAATAAGGGGACACGATCTCGGCTTTAACAAGACGTGCCAAGGAAACTGCCTCGCATAACACGCTGAGGCGGGATAATAAAACGATTTGGATAAAGGCTTGGCCGTGGTGTGATGTCACACTACAGAATACGTCAGCAGATTAGATTTGTGTAAATATTATTCTCTCTATGGCAATATGTGGAAATTTATTTTGCAGAGCCGGACACTATCTTTGTGTTCAAAATCTTCTATGAAGTACTTGGAGGAGGAACCCGCCTTGCAATGTCGAAGACAATCTGTGCGCCGGACTCGTCGTCATTGAAGCCTGGTTCAGGGGCTACTGAGGGAGTCCTGGATTAGGGGGTGTCCGGATGGCCGGACTATACCTTCAGCCGGACTCCTGGACTATGAAGATACAAGATTGAAGACTTCTTCCCGTGTCCGGAAGGGACTTTCCTTGGCGTGGAAGGCAAGCTTGGCGATACGGATATGTAGATCTCCTACCATTGTAACCGACTTTGTGTAACCCTAACCCTATCCGGTGTCTATATAAACCGGAGGGTTTTAGTCCGTAGGACAACATACACAACAATCATACCATAGGATAGCATCTAGGGTTTAGCCTCTCCGATCTCGCGGTAGATCTACTCTTGTACTACCCATATCATCAATATTAATCAAGCAGGACGTAGGGTTTTACCTCCATCAAGAGGGCCCGAACCTGGGTAAAACTTCGTGTCCCTTGCCTCCTGTTACCATCCGGCCTAGACGCACAGTTCGGGACCCCCTACCCGAGATCCACCGGTTTTGACACCGACATGCCCCTCGAAGCTCCACCGATGTACTTCTTCCTCCTATATATATCCACATACCCCCAAACGATCGGGGACGGAGCCAAAAACCTAATTCCACCGCCGCAACTTTCTGTATCCACGAGATCCCATCTTGGGGCCTGTTTCGGAGCTCCGCCGGAGGGGGCATCGATCATGGAGGGCTTCTACATCATCATCCAAGCCCCTCCTATGAAGTGTGAGTAGTTTATTTCAGACCTACGGGTCCATAGTTAGTAGCTAGATGGCTTCTTCTCTCTTTTTGGATCTCAATACAATGTTCTCCCCCTCTCTTGTGGAGATCTATTCGATGTAATCTTCTTTTTGCAGTGTGTTTGTTGAGATTGATGAATTGTGGGTTTATGGTCAAGTCTATCTATGAATAATTTTTGAATCTTCTCTAAATTCTTTTATGTATGATTGGTTATCTTTGCAAGTCTCTTCGAATTATCAGTTTGGTTTGGCCTACTAGATTGGTTGTTCTTGCCATGGGAGAAGTGCTTAGCTTTGGGTTCGATCTTGTGGTGTCCTTTCCCAGTGACAGAAGGGGCAGCAAGGCACGTATTGTATTGTTGCCATCGAGGATAACAAGATGGGTTTTTTATCATATTGCATGAAACTATCCCTCTACATCATGTCATCTTGGTTAAGGCGTTACTATGTTTTTAACTTAATACTCTAGATGCATGTTGGATAGCGGTCGATGAGTGGAGTAATAGTAGTAGATGCAGGCAGGAGTCGGTCTACTTGTCTTGGACGTGATGCCTATATACATGATCATACCTAGATATTCTCATAACTATGCTCAATTCTGTCAATTGCTCAACAGTAATTTGTTCACCCACCGTAGAATACTTATGCTCTTGAGAGAAGCCACTAGTGAAACCTATGGCCCTCGGGTCTCTTTCTCATCATATCAATCTCCATCACTTTATTATTGCTTTGCTTTTACTTTTTACTTTGCATCTCTATACCAAAAATACCAAAAATATTATTTATCATCTCTATCAGATCTCACTTTCGTAAGTGACCGTGAAGGGATTGAAAACCCGTAAGCGCGTTGGTTGCGTTGAGCTATTGTTTTTGTATTGGTATGAGGGACTCACGCGTAGCCTCCTACTGGATTGATACCTTGGTTCTCAAAAATTGAGGGAAATACTCACGCTACTTTGCTACATCATCCTTTCCTCTTCGGGGAAATCCAACGCAGTGCTCAAGAGGTAGCAAGAAGAATTTCTGGCGCCGTTGCCGGGGAGTCTGCGCAAAAGTCAACATACCAACTACCCATCACAATCCCTATCTCCTGCATTACATTATTTGCCATTTGCCTCTCGTTTTCCTCTCCCCCACTTCACCCTTGCCATTTTTTCGCCCTCTCTCTCTATCCTCCTTATCTATTTGCCTCTTTTTGCCCGTTTGCTTTTTGTTTGCTCGTGTGTTAGTTTGTTTGCTTCTCGTCATGGCTAGTCTCATATCTTCTCCGTTGTCTCCCGAGAATGAAGTTCTAAATTTTAAACAAAGGGAGGGAGAAAATCTAAAAGATGCTTGGTATAGAATTTGCAATGCTCAAAATAGATCTACCAGGAAGCAATCTACTTCAGTTCTTCTCCGCAATTTTTATGTAGGTGCTAGTCCTTGGTATAGATATATCCTTGAGACCATTACCGGAGGGAATTTCTTGGGTAGCCGTACTTTTGATTCTTATAATGCTATGTTAGATTTATTTGGCTCACCACCTCTTTTGGTTAATGGAACTATGTTAACTTTGGAGCATGTTATGCAAAGACTTGAAATTATTGAAAATAAAGTTGCTACCATTGAATTAATTGAAAATCTAGATAAAAAGATCCACAATCAAATTACCCAATATGGATCTAGGGTAGGAATGACTTTGAAAAATATTAAGGAAAAGGAACCCATAGTTAATGAGAAAATAAATCTAGATTCCACTAGAATCGATAAACTTGAGGGTATCATTACAAACTTGGGAACCACTTTTTCTTCCATAAAGAATACTCCAAGTCCTCCTACTAAAATTTCCAAACTTATGTATGTTCCTAAAAATAAGGGTGAATCATCTAGTAAGGAAACTGTGGATCTTAAATCTATAAGTATTCATCCCAATCTTTTTGCTATCATTAAAGAACCAATTGCTACAAATGAATTTTTTGATCTTGTGCCTAAGAGTTTGATAATAACTAGAAAGAAAGAAATTCCTAAGGGAGATAGATGCCTCATTAAAGAATTGCCTACCAAAGATGGCAATACCTAGATCTATTCTTGCTTGTTATGCCTAGCTAGGGGCGTTAAACGATAGCTCTTGTTGGTAGGCAACCCAATTTTATTTTTATTCCTTGATTTTTGCTCCTGTTTAGTAATAAATAAATTATTTAGCCTCTGTTTTGTTTGTGTTTTTTGTGTTTAATTAGTGTTTGTTCCAAGTAGAACCGTTGGGAAGACTTGGGGAAAGTCTTGTTGAACTTGCTGTAAAAAATAGAAACTTTAGCGCCCACGAGAACTGCTTTCATTTTTATTTGGAGAGTGATATTTAGTTAATTATTTTTGCAGATGATTAATAGATAAATTACTCACGTCCAGAAATTTATTTCAGAATTTTTGGGGTTCCAGATCTTGCGCTAGCTACAGATTACTACAGACTGTTCTGTTTTTGACAGATTCTGTTTTTCGTGTGTTGTTTGCTTATTTTGATGAATCTATGGCTAGTAAAATAGTTTATAATCCATAGAGAAGTTAGAATACAGTAGGGTTAACACCAATATAAATAAAGAATGAGTTCATTACAGTACCTTGAAGTGGTCTTTGTTTTCTTTCGCTAACGGAGCTCACGAGATTTTCTACTTTAAGTTTTGTGTTGTGAAGTTTTCAAGTTTTGGGTAAAGATTTGATGGATTATGGAACAAGGAGTGGCAAGAGCCTAAGCTTGGGGATGCCCATGGCACCCCCAAGATAATCTAAGGACACCTAAAAGCCAAAGCTTGGGGATGCCCCGGAAGGCATCCCCTCTTTCGTCTACTTCTATCGGTAACTTTACTTGGAGCTATATTTTTATTCACCACATGATATGTGTTTTTCTTGGAGCGTCTTTTATGATTTGAGTCTTTGCTTGTTAGTCTACCACAATCATCCTTGCTGTACACACCTTTTGAGAGAGCCATACATAATTTGGAATTTGATAGAATACTCTATGTGCTTCACTTATATCTTTTGAGTTATATAATTTTGCTCTAGTGCTTCACTTATATCTTTTAGAGCACGGTGGTGGATTTGTTTTATAGAAACTATTGATCTCTCATGCTTCACTTAGATTATTTTGAGAGTCTTAATAGCATGGTAATTTGCTTAATAATAATATGCTTGGTATTCAAGATTTGTAAAACTTTCTTTTGAGTGCGTTCAATACTAAGAAAAAATTGATGCTTGATAATTGTTTTGAGATATGAGGATGGTGATATTAGAGTCATGCTAGTTGAGTAGTTGTGAATTTGAGAAATTCTTATGTTAAAGTTTGTGATTCCCGTAGCATGCACGTATGGTGAACCGTTATGTGATGAAGTCGGAGCATGATTTATTTATTGATTGTCTTCCTTATGAGTGGCGGTCGGGGACGAGCGATGGTCTTTTCCTACCAATCTATCCTCCTAGGAGCATGCGCGTAATACTTTGCTTTGATAACTTCTAGATTTTTACAATAAGTATATGAGTTCTTTATGACTAAAGTTGAGTCCATGGATTATACACACTTTCCTTCCATCCACCGTTGCTAGCCTCTCTAATACTGCGCACTTTTTGCCGGTATCATACACCCACCAAATACCTTCCTCAAAACAGCCACCATACCTACCTATCATGGCATTTCCATAGCCATTCCGAGATATATTGCCATGCAACTTTCCACCGTTCTGTTCATTATGACACGCTCCATCATTGTCATATTGCTAGCATGATCATGTAGTTGACATCGTATTTGTGGCAAAGCCACCGTTCATAATTCTTTCATACATGTCACTCTTGATTCATTGCATATCCCGGTACACCGCCAGAGGCATTCATATAGAGTCATATTTTGTTCTAAGTATTGAGTTGTAATTGTTGAGTTGTAAGAAAAATAAAAAGTGTGAAGATCATCATTTTTAGAGTAATTTCCCAAGTGAGGAAAGGATGATGGAGACTATGATTCCCCCACAAGTCGGGATGAGACTTCGGACAAAAAAAAAGAGGCCATAAAAAACAAAAGGCCCAAAAAATGAGAGAAAAGAGAGAAGGGACAATGTTACTATCCTTTTACCACACTTGTGCTTTAAAGTAGCACCATGATCTTCATGATAGAGAGTCTCTCATTCTATCACTTCCATATACTAGTGGGAATTTTCCATTATAGAACTTGGCCTGTATATTCCAATGATGGGCTTCCTCAAAATGCCCTAGGTCTTCGTGAGCAAGCGAGTTGGATGCACACCCACTTAGTTTATTTAGTTGGGCTTTCATATACTTATAGCTCTAGTGCATCCGTTGCATGGCAATCCCTACTCACTCACATTGATATCTATTGATGGGCATCTCCATAGCTCATTGATACGCCTAGTTGATGTGAGACTATCTTCCCCTCTTTTTGTCTTCTCCACATCCACCATTCTATTCCACATATAGTGCTATATCCATGGCTCACGCTCATGTATTGCGTGAAGATCGAAAAAGTTTTGAAAATGTCAAAAGTATGAAACAATTTCTTGGCTTGTCATCGGGGTTGTGCATGATTTAAATACTTTGTGTGGTGAAGATAGAGCATAGCCAAACTATATGATTTTGTAGGGATATCTTTCTTTGGCCATGTTATTTTGAGAAGACATAATTTCTTTGTCAGTATGCTTGAAGTATTATTATTTTTATGTCAACATGAACTTTTGTCTTGAATCTTTTGAATCTGAATATTCATACCACAATTAAGAAGATTTACATTGAAATTATGCCAAGTAGCACTCCACATTAAAAATTCTGTTTTTATCATTTACCTACTCGAGGACGAGCAGGAATTAAGCTTCGGGATGCTTGATACGTCTCCAACGTATCTAGAATTTTTGATTGCTCCATGCTATATTATCTACTGCTTTGGACATTATTGGGCTTTATTATCCACTTTTATATTATTTTTTGGGACTAACCTATTAACCGGAGGCCCAGCCCAGAATTGTTGTCTTTGCCTGTTTTAGGGTTTCGAAGAAAAGGAATATCAAACGGAGTCCAAACGGAATGAAACCTTCGGAAACGTGATTTTCTCATCAGATAAGATCCAGGAGACTTGGACCCTCCGTCAACAAAGCCACGAGGGTGGAGGGCGCACCCCCCCTAGGGCGCGCCCCCCTGCCTCGTGGGCCCCTCGAAGCTCCACCGACGTGCTTTTCCTCCTATATATATCCACGTACCCCCAAACGATCGGGGACGGAGCCAAAAACCTAATTCTACCGCCACAACTTTCTGTATCCACGAGATCCCATCTTGGGGCCTGTTCCGGAGCTCCGCCGTAGGGGGCATCGATCACGGAGGGCTTCTACATCATCATCCAAGCCCCTCCTATGAAGTTTGAGTAGTTTATTTCAGACCTACGGGTCCATAGTTAGTAGCTAGATGGCTTCTTCTCTCTTTTTGGATCTCAATACAATGTTCTCCCCCTGTTTTGTGGAGATCTATTCGATGTAATCTTCTTTTTGTGGTGTGTTTGTTGAGACCGATGAATTGTGGGTTTATGATCAAGTCTATCTATGAATAATATTTGAATCTTCTCTGAATTCTTTTATGTATGATTGGTTATCTTTGCAAGTCTCTTCGAATTATCAGTTTGGTTTGGCATACTAGATTGGTTGTTCTTGCCATGGGAGAAGTGCTTAGCTTTGGGTTCGATCTTGCGGTGTCCTTTCCCAATGACAGAAGGGGCAGCAAGGCACGTATTGTATTGTTGCCATCGAGGATAACAAGATGGGGTTTTTATCATATTGCATGAAACTATCCCTCTACATCATGTCATCTTTCTTAAGGCGTTACTCTGTTTTTAACTTAATACTCTAGATGCATGCTGGATAGCGGTCGATGAGTGGAGTAATAGTAGTAGATGCAGGCAGGAGTTGGCCTACTTGTCTCGGACGTGATGCCTATATAAATGATCATACCTAGATATTCTCATAACTATGCTCAATTTTGTCAATTGCTCAACAGTAATTTGTTCACCCACCATAGAATACTTATGCTCTTGAGAGAAGCCACTAGTGAAACCTATGGCCCCCGGGTCTCTGTCTCATCATATCAATCTCCATCACTTTATTATTGCTTTGCTTTTACTTTTTACTTTGCATCTCTATACCAAAAATACCAAAAATATTATTTATCATCTCTATCAGATCTCACTTTCGTAAGTGCCCGTGAAGGGATTGACAACCCGTAAGCGCGTTGGTTGTGTTGAGCTATTGTTTTTGTGTAGGTACGAGGGACTCGCGCGTAGCCTCCTACTGGATTGATACCTTGGTTCTCAAAAACTGAGGGAAATACTTACGCTACTTTGCTGCATCATCCTCTCCTCTTCGAGGAAATCCAACGCAGCGCTCAAGAGGTAGCAAGCCATAAAACGTGCTTAAGCAGGCCTACCCAGAATAGCATGATAAGCACTCTAGAAATCCACTACTTCAAATGTCAAATTTTCCTCGCGGTAATTCTTGGAATCACCGAAAACCACGTCAAGGGCGATCTGACCGAGTGATTTGGCTTTCTTTCCAGGGATAACACCATGGAAACTCATATTGCTTTCACTAAGTTTGGACATCGGAATGCCCATCCCCTTCAAGGTTTCAGCATAAAGGATATTCAGGCTGCTACCACCATCCATTAGCACTTTGGTCAGTCGAGTGCCTTCAACAACTGGGTCGACCACCAACGCTTGCCTCCCAGGGGTGGCTATACGTGCTAGATGATTAGACTGGTCGAACATGATGGCAGTCTGGGACCACTTCAAATAACTGGGCGTTGCCGGAGCAACCATGTTCACTTCTCTGTTGATAACTTTCAATCAACTTTTGCTTTCAACATCAGCAAAAATCATCAGAGTGGAATTGACGTTGGGAAAACCATCGTCATCTTCTTCCTTATCCTCATCCTTGTCGAACTCCTTTTCCTTCTCATTGGGTTGCTTTTCTCGGAACTGCTGGATCAGAACTCGACACTGTCGAGTGGTATGTTTAGGATAAATCAGATTACCTTATTCATCCTTCTTGGTGTGAATGTGGCATGGTAAATCCAACACATCATTTTCGGCTTGATCTTTCACTTTCTTGGGGGTCCAGGGCCCTTTGGGCTTCCCCCTGAACTTTCCTTGAGCCACAACTAAAGCTTCAGCAGGAGCAGCTGGCTCGGCCTTACGCTTCTAATTCCGATTGGAAGTACCTCCGTCGGTGTCCTGACTGACTGGTTTGCTCTTTCCACTGCGGAGTTGATCCTCTTCTTCTTCGTTAGCGTGCCGAGTGGCTATCTCCATCATCCGAGTCAGGGACATATCTCTTGTCCGACCAAACTTCAGGACTATTCTCGATACTTCACGCCTTCCTTGAAGGCACAAACTGCTTGATGCTCAGACACATTTTCCATTGTGTGGTGAAAAGTGCTCCACCTCTGAATGAAATCTCTTAGAGTCTCACTTAGTTTTTGCACGCAAGCTGCAATTCTGTTAACCTTGGTGGTCGTTTGCAAGTACCCTCAAAAGTTCTAACAAACACTCGGGCGAGTTCTTCCCAACTGAATATACTGCCAGGTGCTAACTGAGTCAACCATGCTCTGGTCGAGCCTTCCAACATCAGAGGAAGGTGCTTCATGGCCAATTCATCATTGCCGCCACCGATCTGTACCGCCACCCGGTAATCCTCAAGCCAAGTGTCCGGCTTGGACTCACCAATGAACTTGCTGACTCCAGTCGCCGACCTGAAGTTGGGAGGAATCACTGTGGCCCTGATGGCTCCGCTGAAACATTCTGGACCTAAAACATGCACTCTGCTGCCAGTCGGGTGATTTCTGTCATGGCCCTCTCTGTGCGCCCTGTTCCTGTCAACCAGACCTTGAACGAGAATAGATCTCGCATCAAAGCCTGGCTCCCTCGGGTTGACTGGTACTCTTCGCTCGCCACTGTGAGGGCATCTGTCATCATGCTGCCGAGGCACATATGACCCACTCCTTGGAGGGGGTGTGGGCACTCGATGACGGTCATCATGGTTGAGTCGATGATCATATTGCTCGTGGTTCCTGTACCGATCCTGCCGGTGCCCATGTTCCTCACGCCGCGGGGGCGATCTTGGGCTGTGAGCCGACTGAACTGTGTCTGCCATCACAGATCTGCTATGCATCCTATTCTGTGACTGAGATACTGCGGTGTTCTGCTCTCCGGCTGCCCGGAGCAAGGCCCGAATCTGCATCAAACCTCTGCCAGCCTCCGATTGGGAAGGCTGAATTGACTCTGCTATGCGGGCCGCCGCTGTGAGATTTTTAATAGGAGTGCGGTATACCTGAGGTTGAGGCGGAAAAAGTTGTCATCGACTGGATTCAGGGATCCACTGCCGAGCACGCTCGTCGAGAGCATGCTGGAGGTTCTCTAGTCGAGTGCGCTCAGCCAAGTTGGCCAGGCGCGCCTCCTCCAAGGCCCGGGCCTCAGGGGTTTCTCCAATGATGGGGGTGTGAAGTGCATCCATATTGCGGCGTCGAAGCTCTTCCCCCTGCTGCGAAGAAAGGGGCTCGGGGCGGTACTCCTCGTGAATGCGTGATGGATCGCCGCCACCATCGCCGCCATCATCATGGGGGAAGCCAGGAGGACTACGTGGTCTGTTGACCATCAAGACTTCAGCCGCGGGATCGCTGCTATCGCACTCAGATGCGGTCTCGATGGAGCCAGTCGAACAGGCCGTAGAGAGTTTTGTCGGGCTCGATTGCCGCGACTTGTGGGGTGGCCGACTGACGGGCCACCGCGTGTCTCACCCACCCCTGAAGTTGCGACCGACCGGATCTCTTGCGCTGGCGAACAGCGGGAAGCGAGGACACCACAGGAGTCGACCAATACTGGGTTGACGGTTGCCGGAGAAGGACACACGCGCGGAAGTGTGTCGCCCCATGGACGGGGATCGCGTCGATGTCGAGGGGAGCTTCCTGAAGCCAGGCGGAGTCGTCGGCCACGAAGACGAGCGCGCCGAGACGGATCTCGCGGCCCTCAGCCAATCCACCGTCGGAAACCATGATGATGGGAGTCGGAAAAATCGCAACTTCACGAAAAAGTCGCTAAGACACCGGCCCCAAGGTGTGCGCCAACTGTCGTGGATCTAAGACTGACAGTAGAATAGGGGCTAGGTATGTAGAGTCAAGATCCTAGATATGGAGAAGTTGTACACACAAGTTTTACGAGTTCAGGCCCTTCGTGGAGGAAGTAATAGCCCTATGTCTCGGTGCCCAGAGGCGGTCGACTGGATTATGCGTGTGTGTGTGTTACAGAGGGTGCGAACCCTTGTGCTAGAGGAGGGGGTGGCTTATATAGTGAACGCCAGGACCCCAGCCGTTCCCCTGTTGCCAAGGGTTCAATGTACATAAAGATGAGGCTTTATTGGTAATGCCAGCCTTAAATGCCTTAATGGCCTTAAAGATTACAGAGTGAACCCTCGTCCGTTGCCATTCCATATGACTCCTCGTCTTGAATAGGTCGAGTGGATTCTTGTATGGTCGAGTGGTCGATTGGTCGAGCGACTTCAGGAAGGAGGGATCTCCGAGTAGCTGATCGGTCGAGTGGATTGCACTCGACACCTTTGTTGGGCCCTCCCTGTTGTCTCTTGATCTTCTTTGTTTCTAGGACAGTGACCTTGGATAGGGCGCATAGGTCAGGCCTATGACCCTACCCTAGGTCTACATCATCATCACCGTCGAAGACACACCTCCACATGCACATAGACGATGCTGGACGCACAATCGGGACGGGGCCTAGGCGAAGAGAATCTTATTCCATCTTCAGGGAGCCATCACCATCTCATCTTCCTGAACATGACACAAATCCTAACAAAACTCGAATGAACATCTAAAGACGGAGCCCAAATCATAGAAAGACATGGGATGGTCAGCCCAAACAAGGAAATAACACAGCTAAAACCCCCTAGTTAGGTCTCTAGCCATGAAGGACGAGGAGGCGGGACACAGGAAACCCAGACCGCGTCGTGATCTCATGAGAACCTCCGTCGTGCGTCCACTAGCCAAACTCTGCAAGATCAACGTATTCCACCAATAGCGCCAAGAGATCGGCAAATGAGTAGGAGGACCCGGCAAAGTCAAAGGGAGAAGACATGAGAAAACATCGTGGAAGTCGTACATAGCGCCTTGGAAACCCACGCCTTGAGCGGCAACCCAAACCAATGCGATGTCCATCATCCTTAGAACAAACAGCGGGAATGCCACGAACCAACAAGACAGAGCCTTCAAAAAAGGATAATAGCGCCTGATCCAAGGAATTGGGCCTATGGTTTGTTCCGGTGCTCAAATAGAGGCATAGAAAGAGAAGAATAAATCAAAGGCACTGGAATTGCCTAAATAAAAAAGGGACATTTACATCTATGCCCTTAATTTGCGCCCACTCTCAGATTTACCCCTAATTTCAAAGCCTGCTCAAATTTGCCCCTCCGCTGTTAGGTGCACTTACAGAAATGCCCTTCTGTGCCGTTACCGTCCGGTCAAAGCATGTCAAAGTCGGTCAAAGGGCTTTGACCGTCCTGAAAAAAATAGCAAAAAAATTTAAAAAAAATCTGAAAATTTGTGGGATCAAAGATACTCAAGCTCGCAAGGTGCGTGCAAAATTTCGTGTTATTTGGACATTCCAGGAGCTCGTGTCAAAGGAAAAAACAATAAATATGTAAGCCTGTGAACAGTAAATTCAAAAAAATAGCAAGAAAATTCAAAAAAACATGAAATTTTTTGGCATCAAAGAGGCTCGGGTCTGCAAGCTGCGTGCAAATTTTTGTTGTGTTTGGACATTGGAGGGGCTTGTGAAGAAAAAAATAAAATTTGGCTCGGGAAAAAATGACTATTTTGTTTTTTCCAGCTATAGCTCCTCGCGTGTCATTTGATCACCAAAACTTTCAAGCACCTTGTGCACCCAAGCCTCTTTGATGCCAAAAATTTCATATTTTTTTAAATTTTCTTGCTATTTATTTCAAATTTACTGTTCATAAGTATGCAGATTAACTTTTTTTTCCTCGCCACGAGCTCCTGGAAAGTCCAAATAGCACGAAAATTTGCACACCCCTTGCGCACATGAGTATCTTCGATCTCACAAAATTTTAGATTTTTAAGAATTTTTTGCTATTTTTTTCAGGACGGTCAAAGCTGTTTGACCGGATGGTAACGGCGCAGAAGGGCATTTCTGTAAGGGCACCTAACGGCGGAGGGGCAAATTTGAGCAGGCTTTTGAATTAGGGGTATATCTGATTAGGTGGTTCGAGTTAGGGACGGAAATGCAAATGACCCATAAAAAATGACAAAACACATGCACACAGTTTGCCTAGAAAATTGCACATTTTCCACATATGCAAAAATAAAAACATATAATGGTGCAAGAATGTCCTTAACTTACCCACTATTCAAATTTACCCCTGACTTTTTGATGTGCTGAAATTTGCCCCTAAAATGCATTTTAGGTTGCAAGAATGCCCTTCCATCTGGCCATAGGATCGAACCAGCGTCGTCCAGTAGCGACTAGCGAAGGACACGGGAAACCAACTACAGTACACCGCACTACTGACGAAACCAAGGGAGAATGTTTAAAGTACTCCGTCGCCGCACAATTTATTCGTACACATGTAAACGTACGGTAGCGCTTTGATTTTTAAATTATTTGAAAACATTTGGGAAAAAATGTCATGAATTACAGAAAAGTTCATTGGTTTCAAATAAAAACATCGTATTTAAAAAAAAATCATCGCTTTTGTAAAAAAAGTTCACGATTTTGAAAACAAATTCATCAATTTTGAAAAAAGTTCATCGACTTTGAAAAAAGATCATGATTTTGAAAAATAGTTCATCAGTTTTGAAAAATAGTTCATCAGTTTTCAAAAACAGTTCATCGATTTTGAAAAACAGTTCATCGATCTTGAAAGAGTTCATCGACTTGGAAAAAAGGTTCATCGATTTTGAAAAGTGTTCATTGACTTTGAAAAAAATCATCGAATTTGGAAAAAGAGTTCATCTATTTTGATAAAAAAGTTTGATTTTGAAAAAGAGTTCATCCATTTTGAAAAAAAGTTCATCGAATTTGAAAAAAGTTCGTCGATTTTGAAAAAAATGTTCACTGATTTTAAAAAAAGTTCATCGAATTTGAAAAAAGTTCATTGATTTTGGAAAAAGTTCATCAAATTTGAGTAAATGTCTTTCATTTTGAAAAAGAGTTCATTGGTTTGCGAAAAAGTTCATGAAAGGTTTGAAAAGTTCATTGAACCAGGGAAAAAAGGAAAGTAGATGTATAAGAAAGATGTGAAAGATGTACTTAGACGTTGGGTGTCGGGGGTGGTCATTGCCTTCAAGCTCGAAGGAGGAGGCTGTAGGTTCGATTGACGCTGTTGCCGAATTACTTTTTCTCTTTTGAAGGCAGAAAAAAACATAGACGGGCCAGCCCATCTGGATCGAAAGGAAAGCAGAGGGGTGTGCGCTGTTTGCGAATAACACCTAAACGGGCGCTTAAGGCGCCGTTTAGGGTTTGCCGCAAACTATCGTGTTCAATCGCATAGGGAAACAATTCAACGATGAGAGATGGGCCGGCACATATTTGAGTGTTTTTACACAGTGCAAGCAAATATGTTTGGGGAAGTTTCATAAGGTTCCCTGAATCAATTTTTTTTGTTTGTTCTATTTACTAAATTTGCATGCTTTTTATTTTATTCGTTTTTCTTCTCTTTTCTGAAATTTCATAAATTTCGAAAAAATTTATAATTTTAAAAAATGTTTTCAAATTTAAAAAATGTTCAAAATTTCTAAATATGTTTGCGAATTAGAAAACACAAAATTTTAAAGAATATATGCTTTTAAAAATGTTCCCATTTTAGTTTTCAAAAATTCTAAAAATATCCTTGTTTTTTAGAATTTCAAAAAAGTTCACATTTTCAAAAATTGTTTACAAATTCAAAAAATTTATGTTTTCAAAATTGATCATAATTTTGAAAGGTGATCACAATGTCAGATTTTGAATGTATCTCAAAAAATGTTCAGGAGATTTAAAATGTGTACACATATTTTTGGAAAAAATGTTCGTTATTTAAAAAGGAATCATATTTTTCAAAAATGTGCATGATTTAAAAAATTGTTCACATTTTTAAATTTTTGATCTGTTTTCTAAAATAAATGTTTGCTACAGTATCATTTGCTTCGCTACAGTGGCACAATCTGCTACACTCCGGTTGCTACAGTACCTTGGGTTCACTACAGTGCGTCCCGCTACAGTCTATGGTATCTGTGGTTTGCTGTAGCGCCGATTTTTTATTTTTGCAAAACCTTTGGAGGGAGAAAAAAAACACCTGCTGGACCGTTGGCTAGACCCGCTGGCACAGTGGGGCGGCCCATTATCGGTCGCTTTGTGCGTCAGAGCGCTATTGGGCGCATTAAGCGCCTAATGGAAGCTCCCTACTTTGGTTGCCTGTATATGGGTGCATGCATTATAAGTCCCCTACATCTTAGTTGTGTATGTTTAGAATGTGGAGGTAATTCGAGGTGACAGTAAAAGTTTACAACTCCTAATTTTTACAAATGACCGGGGATTACGAAGAACCCTTAGCGAGGTCGCGTCCACGGGGAAACCCTTAATTGTCATGAGTTGTAACCCTCAAGGGAAGACTATGATGGTGGCGTGCGTGACACGAAATCTACCAAGAGTAGAACGTGTTCTGTACCGGCTTCGCCCAGTATAATCATCAACAGTGGCTCAAGTATCCGCTTCATGTTATGCTTATGCATAGTAGTACTATAAACCTACCAATGAGGATTTCAGACTCCCTGAGAACGTATTTTCAATTCTGTGGTTTCACCGTTATTTACCATCCTTGTCTTTAATTTACTTTTATGCTATTTAGCTACAAGTCATCATTTTACTCAAACATTATTCAAATCTACCATCACTCTGCTTCAAGTCTATAATTGTCTGCAGGCACAAAGTTACACAATTCTCTACAAAGGGCAAAAGCTTGATTCCTGTGCTCCCTGTGGGATCGATACTCTTACTTTGAAAAGGATACAACTAAACCCTGTGCACTTGTAGCCTACTAAAGGGGGACCATTCCACAGACACGAATGCGGGAGGACGCCATCCAACTGTAGCAGCATACATTTTCACAACAACTCGAATCAACCGGATGAAATTCGGTCAAATACGGCTAGATTTTCATATAAACATAACGAATTTCATATAAAAATGCCGGATTTTCATATAAACATGTCATTACATTTACATCAACTAAGCAGTGCTAGTCTGCCTCTCGAGGTACAATTAATACCTAATCTAAATGGCCGCCCGTTGATCCCTTTGTCTTCCTTTTGTTCGGCAGCCCGATCACCGGACTGCTAGGAGCCTTGGAGGTATATGCTTCAGCGCAAAGCACGGCTCGCTACCCACCGCTCATCAGAGTAGAACTCTCAACTGATGCTTCGGTGGGAGGGGAAGGCGGCGCCTCCGCTTCTGTGGAGCCCATGTGGGATCGACGAAGATCCTCGCAAGAGAAGAACCATGCAAAACACCGGTTGTGCATGCCGGCATCGCCTTGGCGGTGACCTTAATGGGACCCAAGCGGCGGCCTCCTCCTGTGTTCTACTTCTCCTCGATGATGGCGGCGGAACGCGAAGGTGCTGGCCACCGACTCGTCGCTTTCCGCGCACCGGCCTCCTGTCTCTATCTGCACGGCGCGACCGCAAGCACGGGAGGCGCGGTACGACGCGGCGTCGTCGACGGTAGCGACAACGCCCATGTCGCCGTGCTCCCCGCGAGTGCTGGCGTGGAGCAACTCGCCACTCCTCATCGAGTTGCCCTGCAGCAGTGAGTTGCTAAACCACACGTCGGCTTGGGCGACAACTGGCTCCATCGGGCTAGGCGAGGGAGGTGGAGCAGCGAGCTACCACGCTCGTGTCCGACGGGCTCGGCGGGCCACCCAGCTGGCCTGCACGCCGGAGAACTGCTCTTCGGAAGACATCGGAATAGTGAAGAAAATGGTGAAAGAGGAGATAGGGAAGCGGCGGAGGGGTGTGATTCTTCCCCGGCGTCTGGCCTCGTTTAAATAGAGGACGGATGAGAGGAGCTCGGTCGACGTTGCGTTTAATGTCTGCCCGCTCATGAACGGATGTGTGGCCGGAGTAGGTTTCTCGGCTTCCACGCGGGTTTAGTGGAGGCGTATGAATACGGCGAGGAGGCATGTTCAGCCGGGCTCTAGATAGCTTTCGTGGTTCGTACAGAATTGTCTAAACAGTTGCGGAAGATTTGAGAGTCGCGTTGGAAATGTCCTTAGGTCCTGGTGCACTCTTGCTCGGCGGCCTAATCCTGTTATGACTGAGTTTTGCTTTATTTGAGGGCTTTCTCATTATTTTATATCGTTTGACCCTGTACTTATGGTTTGTGCTTGATCTATAAAACAGGGGGATTTTTTTTCGTAAAAACCTAGCAGACAATAAATCCAGCTAGACCACGCACCCTTGCATCCAGACGGGACGAGTTCAACTCTCGATAGATCTTCCTTAACAATTCTATGTTTCTCCGGGAACAAGCCATCACGTTCCTTCATGCCGATGGGCGCCGCCGATGTTTAGGACCAGGTGCGGTGATCCGTTCGATTCAAGGAACAGGGGAAGCACATTCTTCCTCAGACAATGGGACGCGGCGAATACCCAAAGCTAACAGTCAAAAAAGTCATGCAAATATCACTCCCTGAAGTGAAACGTCAAGCAAGCACTTTGAAATCGCAGAACGCCGTCCATTTCTTCAGAAAGTGTCAAGCAAATACCGATGAAGAGCCGTTGTTATAAGAAAGAAGAAAATGGACCGGACGTGTCTGCGCGTAGATACAATATTCAGAGTAGCCTTAAGCCATGCATGGTGCGGCTGCACGAGCGTCCACATGCATGGGCACGCTAGCCCGCCTCTCTCGTGATGACCATGCCGAGTCCCTCCAGCAAAGGCTATATATACACGGACATTAATCAAACTATCAGAACCAAACCCTCACTGATACAAGAACAAACACATAAGCTACAACACAGAGCTTCCCATCCCAGATCAGCTACGTACAGATAGACAAGTTGGTGAGTTTAATTTGCAAGGGCATCCACATCCAGCGACAGACATGGCGTCGGCTCCAGCTCGAGCTATTGCGGTGGTGGCTCTCGTGTTCGCCTGCTCTGGGCTGGCCATGGCCGCGGACAACGCGCCGACATGGCTGAGGGCGCATGCGACGTTCTACGGCGGGGCCGATGCCTCTGACACCATGGGTAAGTAGCTTATTTCAAAGTCATGTATGGGCCACTTGAATAGTTTTTTTTCAAGAGTACGCCAATAGCATACCTTAGTTTTATAGAAGGGGCCAATAGCATACTTTAGCTTTATAGAAGGGGCCAATTGAATAGTGAATACCACATCTCGTGCGGCACGCGGACGGCGGCGCTGAGCCAGGCGCTCTTCAACGACGGCGCGGCGTGCGGTCAGTGCTACAAGATTGCTTGTGACCGCAAGCTTGCGGACCCGATGTTCTGCAAACCCGGCGTCACGGTGACAATCACGGCCACAAACCTTTGCCCGCCAAACTATGCACTCCCGAGCGACAATGGAGGATGGTGCAATCCTCCGAGGCCGCACTTCGACATGGCGCAGCCGGCCTGGGAGAAGATTGGTGTGTACAAGGGTGGCATCATCCCTGTCATGTACCAGAGGTAACATCACACGAATATTTATCACTGTTATGTGCCTGTCTGCAAGTTAGTAAAGCCGATTTCTGCAGGGTTCCATGCGTGAAGAAAGGTGGGGTGAGGTTCAAGATCGGTGGTCACGATTACTTTAACCTAGTTAACGTATTCAACATGGGAGCTGCCGGATCGATCAAATCGATGGATATCAAGACCTCTGATTCAGACGCATGGGCGCCAATGGCTCGTAACTGGGGCGCGAACTGGCAATCTCTAGCGAATCTTACCGGGAAGATGCTCTCATTCAGATTGACCAACACAGATGGGCAGACGCTTGTGTTCAACAATATTGTGCCAACTGGATGGACGTTTGGGCAAACATTTGCGAGCAAATTGCAGTTTTAACTGATCACTGCCAATGGAGCGATTTATTAGGATGTCAGTGGTTTGTGAGCATATCATCACACATTGGAGAGATGTCTGTAATTTCTTTATTTATGGTGTGGTGCTTTAAATATTAATTTTAAGCACTACTTGTGTACATATATTGATTAATTGGTTACCCTCATGTAGCTCCAATATCTTTGTACGAGTTTAACTTGTTATACATATTTGTGTTTTTATTAATTTGGATGGTGTATATAGAACATGATTGGTTCTACCGAGTTACCTCGAACGTTTATTCTCTCGCTTTGGTTGTTCCTTAGGTGACTCAGAAATAACCATTCCAAATCAATAATAATAACCCATTAGTATAGATAATGGCCTTAGAAGCCATTGTACAATACAACCCTCAGACGGATCCCATGCCTAGAAATATTTTGGCGTGAAAAACACTTATCAAACAAAAAAATTCCCCTTTTACCTCAGAATTGGCTTCGGTTATCATGAAAAATCCACTTCAAATATAATATATGTAAAAGGCCTACCAAACACAAAAAGGAAAAGAAAATAGAAACTAAAAGTGCAACAGTTAATGGGACAGTACAAGATCAACCTCGAGAATATCAGGATTAAACTCAATGAAAAGACGAGTACACAATGCATCATGGAAACTCATGGATTTTTTTGGCTCAAGAGCTTGGATGTACAAGAAAACATATCATACTTAGTGCAAAAATGATTAACCATAGGAAGAATTTAAGATCAAAATCCAAAACATACAAGATCATAACATGTAAGCCGCTTTTACATCGAACCATGTGCTAATGGGCGGAAAGATAAACATACGAGATTTTTTGCCTTGTTAAACTTTACATTTACCAAATATGAATTATGTCTTGATTATGGTAGGGCGCTAAGCCCCTCATACGACAATGAGGTTAGAAGGGACAATTGACACCAAGAACTCTTTGGAAATCCTTTTGTTAGTAGGTTATATTGTTACTTATTTCCAGAAGAAGACACCAATGCTATTGAGGAGGCCATGGCATTTCTCCTTTTATTAATGAGAAACTCCCCTTTAATGAAACTAAAGTGTCATACTCTCATGTTAGGCATTTTTTTATGACATGATTTCTTTGAAATCCTCTAGATTGTTTAAGGACCAGACCGTGGGGGCATATCAACCTTGTGCAATACCCTGTAAACAAAATGAGTACTCATGTTGCTCCCTCCCTGGGAGGCATGGGTGGTAACACTAGAGGCTCAGACTCCTTCCCCTCTACCACATCCTCTACCTCGTCGTTTTCGGTAGAATATGTCGGGTAACCATCTTGGTCTATGATGGCAGTGTAGCATGATCGATGCATTGTGGTATGGCGAGCCCGATGTGGGCTAGGTGGGCCGCACCATGGTCAAGCGGTGGCACTGGTGGGCTTTGGCATGAGGCGATGGCTTGTCATCACTTCCCACTAGTAAGGATGTGGTGGTAGCAGATGGATTGGACTTAGCTCCACGATGATGCAGAAGCAATGCCAACTTCTTTTTCCACAAGGTTTATTTTTGCCCGCAGGTGCAGATGAAGTTGATGCTCTGTCTTACCACGTCGACAGTGGTTGGTCTCCCTCCCATGGGCTCATTTGGTCAAGAGGCTCAAGGCTCTAGCAGAAGTTTGATCTTTGGTGTGGGTCGATGACAATGATTATGTCACTCGAGGGAATGTTTCTCCTCCTTGGTGGCATGCTCGATTATGGCCATTCATGTATGTGGATGACATGGAGGCTGTTGGTGTGGCCACTCCCTTCCCCGGCGTTTCGCGGGGTGGTCGTGTACAGTTTCGGGCAAAAGATTGGTCTTTAATGAGTTGATACCGTCAACAATGGCGCCCTCGGGTATCATTTTCCTCATCGGAGGCGTTTCGGAGGAACCCGCACGCCACTACCTGGGTAGCGGATATATTGGTGGTTATTGTCGAGATAGGTCGGCGTTGGCGTTTTTTCTCTATTTCTTTTTTATTTCATTTTCTTCACCCTATTTTTGGCTTAGTTTTCCTCATAAAGTGAGTTATCTATACATTTATTTTATTTTATATGTATGAAATGAGCAGGAGCATCCTATCTCTAACGAGTTTCGTCATAATAATATCAACAGTGCGCAAGCATGCAAACCTAACCACTTACCGCCTAAGAGGTACATGCTTACAATAGGCCCGCATCGCTCTCATCGGAGCGTCACGGACGGAACTTTATGCCGTTGTCGCCATCTCCCTCCTCCTCCCTCGCCTCATCGCCACCACATGGCCCCTTCGGAACCATCCTCTCTAGTATGTGCCACAACGCATCTAGGATGAATCTTGAGAGGTGGCGGTTGATGTGTGCACACTGGCAGATGCATTGTTTGGTGTGGTGGCATGGAGCCTTGCCTCACATGCTGGGGTCTCCATCGACGTTGCTAGAGGCCCACGACTGCTGCTTGGGGCGACAACTAGTGTTCGCAACAAGCGGAAGTTAGGGCGGCAGCCTCGAAGCTTGGGCGGCGATCCTGCTGGGCGACACGATGGGGGATACATCTCTCAAATCTCGAGTTGCGCCTTCATCCTGGGCGAAGGAGAGGCACGACAGCTGGCCAGTGTGCATTCTCGCACGTGTGCAACCGCTTGCAATGGGCGCATGTGTAGTCGGCCCTCCTCAAATCTTGCTCGGGAGGCAGTGGAGGAAGCTGATACGTCCCTGTCGTATCTATAATTTTTGATTGTTTCATGCCAATATTATACAAGTTTTACATACTTTTGGCAACTTTTTATTTGATTTATTGGACTAACCTATTGATCCAGTGTCCAGTGCCAGTTTCTGTTTTCCGCATGTTTTTTGTATCGCAGAGTATCCATTTCAAATGAAGTCCAAACGCAATAAAATTTTACGAAGAATTATTTTGGAATATATGTGATTTTTGAGAGTTGGAATCACCGCAAATGGAGGCCCACACAGGGCAGAAGACACCAAGATGTGCTAGAGGCCCCTGGCGCGCGGTGGTGGGTTGTGCCCACCTCGTACATCGGTTGGACCTCTACTTCGGGTGCAATGAAGCTTATATCCGGAAAAAAACCATGTTAAAATCTCAGCGCAATTGGAGTTACAGATCTCCAGGAATATAAGAAACGGTTTTCAGCCAGATATGGGGAGCGCGAAACAGAAGAGAACAGAGAGGGAGATCCAATCTCGGAGGGGTTCTCGCCCCTCCCATGCCATGGAAGCCAAGGACCAGAGTGGAAATCCTTCTCCCACCTAAGGAGGAGGCCAAGGAAGAAGAAGAAGAAGGAGGGGGGGTCTCTCCCCCTTGTCGTTGTCAAAACTGGCGAATCTCGGGTAGGGGGTCCCAAACTGTGCGTCTGAGGTTGATGGTAATAGGAGGCAAGGAACGCAATATTTACCCAGGTTCAGGCCCTCTCGATGGAGGTAAAACCCTACGTCCTGCTAGATTAATATTGATGAGTATAGGGGTTACAAGACTTGATCTACCACGAGATCGTAATGGCTAAACCCTAGAAGTCTAGCCTATATGATTATGATTGTTCTGTCCTCCTCTAAGGATCTAGCCCTCCGGTTTATATAGACACCGGAGGAATCTAGGGTTACATAAAGTCAGTTACAGTGAAAGGAATCTTCATATTTGGTCGTCAAGCTTGCCTTCCACGCCAAGGAGAGTCCCATCCAGACATGGGTAGAGTCTTCGGTCTTTGTATCTTCACAGCCCATCAGTCCGGCCCATGGCTAACAGGTCAGATGCCCGAGGACCCCTTAGTCCAGGACTCCCTCAGTAGCCCCTGAACCAGGCTTCAATGACGAGGGGTACGGCGCGCAGATTGTCTTCGACATTGCAAGGCGGATTCCCTTCTCCAAATAGTCTTCGAACGCAAAGAATGTATCCGGATCTGTAAACCAAGTACCACACACAACCGCAGAGAGTATAATATTTCACAAGTCAAATCAGCTGGCAACTTTTCGTAACGTGATATGACATCCCTACCCGATTATTATTTCGAACCGTTTTTTGGTCTGCCGCTTCATATTTTGAGATACGGTTTTATTAGCACGTCTTGTCAAAGCAGAGATCGTGTCCCCTTATTCCGGGATCCTCATTAATACGGGTATGGGTAATCCAACCGTGCCACCTGCACGGCCCCTAGGGAATAGGCAAGTTTCATGGCGAGTGGGGAGGCGTTTGATATTCACCATCTTTATAAGGAGATAAGGATTCCCTTTCTTCACCCGTGCCTTCTCTCTTTCTCTGCCCTTCCATTCTCGAGCTCCATTGCCCACGTCCTCATCTTTTCTGCCTCAAGGAAGCACACAACCATGTCCGGATCTGGAGGGAAAGGCAAGTGGATGGCCTCCTCTGTTAAGGAGAAGGACATCACCAAGCTTCGGGAGGCCGGGTATCTGGCGAAAGAAATCGCCCACCAGCTTCCAGCCAAGGGGAAAATCGTCCCCACCCCGAAGCCTAACGAGAGGGCGGTGTTAATCCCCCGCTTCGTCTGCGGGTTAGGGTTTCCTCTCCACCCTTTCGTCCGCGGACTTATGTTCTATTACGGGCTAGATTTCCATGATCTAGCCCCGAACTCTTTCCTCACCATCTCGGCATTCATTGTCGTGTGTGAGGCCTTCCTTCGCATCCAACCTGTAACATCCCAAATTTTCAATTTGGAATGTTATACATTAGATCATCAATGCATATCATATTTTATTTTGCATTTTGGTTGATCCTAGAAAATTCTACGCAACTCAATGACCCACGGAGAGAGTTGGCGATTTCGTTATTTTCATATTTGAGTTTTCTCAAATTTTGAGAATAGGATCATTTGATTTTAATTATTTTATCATCAATTATTTCTATTACAAAAATATGAGAGAGGGAATAAAATGACTTTCCCAAAATAGAGAAATATTGAGGATTTAATAATAAAATCAAATATGTCACATCCCTAGCTTCTGGTAATGCACTAGGCTAGACCTCTTGTGAGCATCATGTTTTATTTCAAATGAAATTTGAATTGAGGAATTTTCAAAGCCTCAGAAACCTCTAAAAATAACCAACAATTAAATCCTCTCAAATGTGTCCAAGAAAATGTTCCTGTTATTCCATGGAAATATTGGTAAGAGGTAAAATTTAAACCAATATTTTTGGAGTCACAGAGATAATTATTTTTGGTCATTTGAATTAATCCAATAACTATTTGCTTTGGATTTATATTTAATATATATTAAATATGACTCCAATAATTCTGGAAGTTTGTGAGTGGCTTTGTATATATCTTAGCAAGCCACATAAAAATCTGCAGAATTTATTTAAATGATTTAGTTGCTAAACTAAATCAAAACAAACTACAGAAAATAGAAAACAGTAAATAAATAAAAAGAACAGAAGCCTACCTGGGCCACTTACCTGTAGCCGGCCCAGCTGGCCAGCTCCTCCCGCTGGCCCAGCCCATCTCCACCCCCCCCCCCTGTCGTCTTCCTCCCTGCCAGGAGGACGGACACCGCACGCACGCGCGCACGCGGAGGCCTCCACCTCCTGCTTCGCCGTGGCAGCCTCCCCGACTCCCTCGCGACGCCACGGAGACGCCCTCGACCCCCT
>NC_057803.1:49051967-49060087 GCF_018294505.1 Triticum aestivum
CTCCTCACCGAGCGGAGCCCATCGCCGCCGCTCGCCATAACCACGGCCACCGGGCCTCCCTCGCTCCCCCGACTAGCCCAGAGGCTCCGCCTCGACCCCCTCTTCCCTCTCCACCGACCCACGGCCCTCCGGAAGCCCTGCAGCGTCGTCCTCAAGCTCGCCCCAACCTTCGGCCGCCGGCGAACTTTCGAGGATTCGCGAGCTCCGGTGCCTCCCCGAGCTCGCCGAGGCCACCGCTGCACCCGCTGTGAGCTCCTGCTCCCAATCCCTCTCTCCCCGCCGTTGAATCCCTCCTCTATCCCCCCTGGCCACCGCGGCGGAAGCTCACCGCCGTCACGCCTGTCGCCGCCGTCGTTGCAGGTCACCGAACTCGCGTCCGAGCACGACCTCGAGCTCGTGGATCTCCCAGGAGCCCGCCCAGCCTCTCAGCTCGCTCGCTCGCTAAGCGTAGCCCCGTGCCCGTGCTGGCCCAAACTCCGGTCGCCGCTGCGGGCCCCGTTCCGGTGAGCTCGGGCTACCTCAGCCCCTGCCGTTTGTACAGATGGATGCGGGCGACTCCCAGCTACGCGTAGAGCCCCTCAGTCGCTGATTTGGTCACCGAAGGAGCGTTTCCGACGCCCTCCGCCGTTGCTGGCGTCGCCGGCGACAAGCCGCGGGTCAACTCCGGCGGGTTTGACCCGGGGTTTGACCCCCTGACGTGTGGGCCCAGGCGCCTGCTTAGTTAGTGCTAGGTTAGTTAGTGTTAACTAACTTAGTTAATTAGGTGAGCCACTGACATGCGGGCCCTGCCCGGCTAACTAAGTTAGTTAGGGCTAACTAACCTGGTTAGTTGACTGAGACACTGACGTGTGGACCCCACACGTCAGGTTTGACCCTGACCGACCCCTGTTGACTTGCTGACGTCACGGTGACGCACTGCTGACGCAGTAAATGTTTCTGGAATTTAGATAATTCTTAAATGATTTATTAATTCCAGAAAATAGCTAAAACTTCAATAAATCATAGAAAATTAACCGTAACTCCAAATTAAATAATTTATATATGAAAAATTATCAGAAAAATTCAAGGAATCCATCTGTACCATTTTCATGCATGTTAGAACAACTTATAGGTGCTGTTTAGCACAAATCAATTAAATGGCATTTGAATAATCACATATGGAGTTTGAATTTGAATCTTGTATTCAAACCAACTTCATTTAATCTGTTGCTAGTTGCATTAGCCCAAAACACATTCATTTTGCCATGTCATGATCATGCATCATATTGTGCATTGCATTGATTGTGTTCCCTTCTGTGTTGCCGGTATTTGTCCCCTCTCGATAGACGTGATACCGATGATGTGATCGTTGACACTGATGAAGACTCAATGTTATCTTCAGAAGTGCCAGGCAAGCAAACCCCCTTGTTCATTCCGATACAATCCTACTCTCTCGCTCCTGCTCTCTTTTACTGCATTAGGACAACAACGATATACATTGTTACTTGCTGCGGTAGCTGAACCCCTTTATCCTCTGCATGACCTGTCATTGCCACAGTAAATAGATGAAACCCACTAGCATGAGTAGGAGTTGTTTGAGCCCTGTTGTGCCTACTCATTCATGCTTGTTTGTCATGCCTGCTACTGCTTAGAGTTGAGTCAGGTCTGATTCATCGGGGATGAATCAGAGGTGTGTGAACATGTCCTACTGTGTGTGAGCTAAGTGTGTGAACACGATTTGGAAAAGGTAGCGGTGAGAGGCCATGTAGGAGTACATGGTGGGTTGTCTCATTGCAGCCGTCCTCAGGAACTGAGTTCTGTGTTTGTGATCCATGATTCAGCTACTACCATACATTGGGCCCTGAAATATGACCCCGCTCGACTTCTTAATCACCCTTGTCCTCTGTCCAGGAGTTGCAAGTAGTTTCTGGTGTTTGTAGCTTACTGGAGGCCGTGGACAGCGCTGACCGTAGGGGTGGGCTGTGATGCGGTAGGTACGTGGCACGGTGTACCGGATGCCCGTTTGGTATCTCGGGAACCCTGTTCACATCGTTTGGGGCTGTGAGCGAAACTCCGGCCGGATCTCCTCATGGATGGAACCCGAATAGGCGATAAACCTGGACTAGAGACTTGAGTGTTTAGGTAGGTCGTGGTCTACACCCACGTCGGCTTTCGCTTGAAGTCTGCCGAGCACATGTCGTGTGCAGACGCTAAGTGGTGGAAACATGTATGAAGAAGTACACCCCTGCAGGGTTAATATGATCTATTCGAATAGCCGTGTCCGCGGAAAAGGACTTCTGGGTTGCTTAAATCAGTTCATAGACAAGTGAAAGTGGATACTCTAAAATACGCAAGATAAGCGTGAGTGCTATGGATGGCGTTCTCGTAGGGAGACGGGAGCGGATCCATAGTGGTGTATTGATATGGTGAATATGTGGACTCGTGTGCGCCACCTCAAAAGAGTCGCTTGCAGTCGTAGTTTAGGATAGCCACCGAGTCAAAGCTGGCTTGCTGCAGTTAAACCCCACCATCCCCTTGTTGAAAATGATGCATATGTAGTTAGTTCTGATGTAAGTCTTGCTGGGTACATTTGTACTCACGTTTGCCTATTTTATGTTTTTGCAGAGAGACTTCAGTCTCACTAGTAGTTCCACGTGGACTTCGACGTCTAGCTTGTTACCTCAGCTACGATCTTGTGCCCTCGGCAGGATCTGATAGATAGTCAGGCTTCTCAGCCTTTTTAATTTATAGATGTCTGTACCCAGACATGATAGCTTCCACTTGTGCTTTGATTTGTATGCTCTGAATGTTGGGTCATGAGACCCCTGTTTGTAATATCTCGCTCCTCGGAGCCTAATGAATAAATTACTTGAGTCGTAGAGTCATGTTGTGATGCCATGTTGTATTTGCACATATCGAGCATATTGTGTGTATGTTATTGAAATGCTTGGTATGTGTGGGATCTGACCTTCTAGTTGTTTATCTTTAGTAGCCTCTCTTACCGGGAAATGTCTCCTAGTGTTTCCACCGAGCCATGGTAGCTTGCTACTGCTCCGGAACACTTAGGCTGGCCGGCATGTGTCCTTCTTCGTTCCTGTGTCTGTCCCTTCGGGGAAATGTCACGCGATGAATACCGGAGTCCTGTTAGCCCGCAACAGCCCGGTTCACCGGAGTCCTGCTAGCCCAGTGCTACAGCCTGGATTCACTCGCTGATGACCGACACGTTCGATGCTGGGTCATGGATGCCTGTCCCTGTAGGTCTGTGCCACTTTGGGTTTACGACTAGCCATGTCAGCCTGGGTCCTTTGTCATATGGATGCTAGCGACACTATCATATACGTGAGCCAAAAGGCGCAAACGGTCCCGGGCAAAGGTAAGGTGGCACCCGTGGGAATACCGTGCGTGAGGCTGCAAAGTGATATGATGTGTTACATGCTAGATCGGTGTGACTTAGGATCGGGGTCCTGACAGCGTTGGTATCAGAGCTTGACTGCCTGTAGGATTACCAAGCCAAACTGATCGAAGTTGAGTCTAGAAATTCTTTAGTTATATAAGGGAATTGATTGTGGGATGGAACGTAAGGCTCTTTTTACTCCTTTACCTCATGCCCTTCTGATTTGAGTCATCTTATCTTTCCTACGGGGATTAAGAACTAGGCTATCTCTTCTTTCTATCAGGATCACGTGTTACTAATCTGCAGACTTGTAGGATTGATGGTTCTAAGCTTGAGTTCAGTTTCTACTTCCATATGTTAATTGTTGATCTCGAAACCTTGATATTGTGCTTCTGAGTGGTTATGCCACCATTTTTGTGAATGTCTCAAGTCTTTTCTGAGCATTTACAGCCGTTATGCTGTCCGAGTCATCCCAGGTTTCTAAGTAGTCTGATGCATTTGCAAATCCTTTCTTCCCGTTTCAATGTTCCCATGGGCCAGATTAGCCACACTAATCAGTGAGTTGAGGTACTCCGTTACCTTGACATATATGTTGGAGATATTATTATGACCCTAGGTGTCTTAGGGGATCATCTAGTAATTTAGCCATGATTTGTGTTCCCAGTGTGATGATTCTGGCCATCATTCTCGAAAGCATCCCGTGATGCCATTTAGTAGTAGGTATTCTATCCCTGGGTTTTGAACCCGAGATTCACCCTACTTACTTCATGTTGATAGTAATTGCTAGCTCCCTTAGGATATTAGTAACCTTTGCATTAGTCCTCGATGTTCGTGGTATTCCTTTCTTCCAAATACTATGAACCGTTTATGGCAGATGTTCCTCGCTGATCGAAAGATCACAATCAGAGTGCTCTCGATGGGTTCTCGATTCTATATTGTGACTCTGCCAGTTCTACCTTTCTGCATGGGTTATCCGGAAGAAATATGTTGAACTTCGTTCGACATGCTAATCCATGCATCCACAACTCAGAAAATCATATGTTCTTTTGAGTTGTCCCATCTTAGTTGTTTCCGACCTTCGTCTATCAATTGATAGTCAAGAGTATGCGTGCGTTCGTTTATCGATGCCTATTACTCTTGTGGTCCGTCAAGCCATTCTATCGCAGAATGACTAGGAGAAACAAACTCCAGTACCTCTTCCATATCCAGGATTGGGTCAAAGAAGTTGTGCTCCACAGATCAAATTGCTAATCCAGCTTTTGTTCTGTTCTACCTTGGAGTATTACCATCTTTATATCGGGATTGTTATAGGAATTGCACACCATCCCATGAACTCTTGGTACAGTGATACTTCTTGCCATCACTGTTCATTCCTCGGCCCTCGTGTTGATGCAACCGGAATACCGACAAATGAATTGTGATGTGTGAAATCAATACTCCCAGCAACCTCGTTGCTTGGTAGTTAAGGGACAATAATTTCATTCTTAGCGTGTTGGTTTTTGAATCATCCTTCTAAGACTGATCGTGCTACCTAGTCCTTATTTCGGTGCACCCTTCGATTGATGAGTTAGGATCTTGTCAAGTCCTCACTCATTTGATCATATCGTCTTGCCCTCAAAAGCGAGATTGTTCTCGAGCTTAGTAACATATCGGTGGTTCGTGATTTTCCGAATATCTTCTCGGAAGTATTACCAGGTTGTTCCCTGACTGTTATGTTGAGCTCGTGATCAAGTTGGTTTCTTGTGAACCACCCTTTCTCCAAAAATCTGTGTTGGATATCCCGGAGCTAGTTGGTTAAGCTAGACAACAACTTGGAGAGTTGGAGGATAAAAGCTTGCCTGACTTAGTTCGTTCCAAAGGGATAATCTTGTGTAGTGTGTGTTGAAGAAAGATGATATCTTCATCGATTGGTCCCTGTGATCAGTTGCCGGACCTATTGTCTTATCAATCCTTTGATTTGAGTGTGGGCTATCGTCAAATCAAATCAGTACCAATGATGCTCGTAATGTTGTCTTGTTCGTGGTTGATCCCTCGAGCATACACCATTACATCTTTGGTCTGACCAATGCTATCACCGTGTTCACTTAACTATGGAATTCCTTTTAAAAGGAAACTTAGATGAATTGTTGTTGAGCCCATTGACAACATCCTTATCTCCTCCATGGTCTTGTTGGACAACAAGTTAGTGTTGGAAACTTTTGAAGCATTTTCTTCATGCTAGCTCATGAAGTATTTGTTTGATGAAAGGAGTGACTTCCTCTTATACACGTGCATTTGGTGAAAGTTGCCGCCGTGGATTTGAGAAAGTTAGTTTTGCTTCCTCTGGAATCATCCCAAGTCAGTCATGCATACGTGCGAAGTATTCTGTGGTCTGGAGACTTGCAACCTTCATTCCATATGTGTTCCGAGCACACCAAGCCACTGATTGAGTTGTTCAAAGATAAAGGAGTCTGTCCAAGGTGAACTCTTTGGACTTCCATGCGTGGAGACTTCGATGTCATTAATGATGGCTCCCCCTCCTGAACTCGGTAGTGTTTTATTATAAGACTACCACGTGGTCATGCTTGTCTGGGACAGCGTGTTCACATGTTTGTAGCAGAACCAGCTCATGTTTTGGAGCTTGCTATCGTAGTTCATCTCCCGAGAATCCCGCAACGTCATCTCGTCGATTTGTGTTGCAAACTTTCATTTTTCTTCCTAGACTCGATGAGTCTGGAATATCCTGACACCATCCAGATCTGAATCTCAGGTAGATATGATGGTTTGGAACATTTCCCAAGAACTATAATATCGGTCTCTCGATAACCGGTAAAGTGGATGTCGTGGCCAACACACCCAGCCGGAAGACCTATTATTGTAGTATCTTGTTTGAGGAAGTTGGCCACCTCCCCATAGGGATTTCGTAGGATTTACTCCCTAGTTGCCCCTATGGATTTTGAGATCCCGAAGTCCGACCTTTTTACTTGATGTTCTAGATATCAAACCATATCTATGAATGGGTTACGCTAGCACATCAAGGAGAACATTAGAAGCGGAGTGCTAAATGTCTCTCGGTCGATCATCCAGATTTTGTTCCTTGGCTCGCTAAGGTGAAATCTGAGAAAGTGTTATCCTCCTTTGCATCTGCATCGTCCATCGCTATTCATCATGGTAGTATGTTGTGTTGTCAGCACCCTTGACACGGATGTTGATAAAACCTTGATGAATGTGGAAATGCTCAAGTTCTTGAGAGCACGCACAAGCGCTACGTGTTATCATCGGCACTAACTGGGTTTGCTCTCAGTTTCCTCGGCAATGCTATGATCCTTTCAAACAGTGAATTCACTCTCTATTGTTGGGTTCTTCCCCAGTTACCTGAATCATTCCCATCATTTACATTTTGTTCCCAGTTTGCACCGCCAATGTGCCATTCTACCATGGGTCTCTTCCATTTCCGGTGATAAGCAAATTCATCCATTACGTTGTCTTCAACAAGGTAATCCACATCATCCAAGTCCGAGTATGCCATTCTACCGACCCCCTCCAAATGATCGCTCGAGAATTACCTTAGGCTGGTTTAAAGAGTTTCAATGATCTCTGAATCAAAAGTAATTCTTTTTGCCACTTAAGGGGATATCTCTACGAGTCACCCTCCCTAAGGTGTATCGTTATGGTATCATGGCAACTCAACTCCTCGCTACGTTGACAATCGATTACCACCTTCTTAAGCGTGAAATTGTGGTCTACCTAGTGAACCTTCGTCATCTGCTTCACTCCATTCCTATGGATGTGTGCTTCGCCTCTCAGCTCGAGAGATGTTGCTATGTCTCATTCCGTGAGTTAATCCTGAGTTGTTCGACTTTCGAGAAGACCGATCCTTCCAGAGTTTTCCTTTCCTCTTCTTGTCATGATTAGCTGGAGTTCTCAGAGCAAGACGACAAGACAAAGATGGTGTTCAAATCAATGCTCATTTGAAGTGCAACCTGGATCGTGAAGATTGTACTAGTCTGCGTTTCCCCTTCATCCTACCCTACGCTTGAATCTCGAGACGAGATTCTTGTTTAGTGGGGGTGAGTTGTCACATCCCTAGCTTCTGGTAATGCACTAGGCTAGACCTCTTGTGAGCATCATGTTTTATTTCAAATGAAATTTGAATTGAGGAATTTTCAAAGCCTCAGAAACCTCTAAAAATAACCAACAATTAAATCCTCTCAAATGTGTCCAAGAAAATGTTCCTGTTATTCCATGGAAATATTGGTAAGAGGTAAAATTTAAACCAATATTTTTGGAGTCACAGAGATAATTATTTTTGGTCATTTGAATTAATCCAATAACTATTTGCTTTGGATTTATATTTAATATATATTAAATATGACTCCAATAATTCTGGAAGTTTGTGAGTGGCTTTGTATATATCTTAGCAAGCCACATAAAAATCTACAGAATTTATTTAAATGATTTAGTTGCTAAACTAAATCAAAACAAACTACAGAAAATAGAAAACAATAAATAAATAAAAAGAACAGAAGCCTACCTGGGCCACTTACCTATAGCCGGCCCAGCTGGCTAGCTCCTCCCGCTGGCCCAGCCCATCTCCACCCCCCTGTCGTCTTCCTCCCTGCCAGGAGGACGGACACCGCACGCACGCGCGCACGCGGAGGCCTCCACCTCCTGCTTCGCCATGGCAGCCTCCCCGACTCCCTCGCGACGCCACGGAGACGCCCTCGACCCCCTCTCCCTTCTCTCTCTCTCTCCCGTGTCCTCATCC